>NW_007248830.1:744957-762081 GCF_000164805.1 Carlito syrichta
GGGAGCGGCCACTGCATTCCAGTCTGGGTGACAGAGTGAGACTCCAACTCAAAAAAAAATTATGAAGTTTATATGAGTTAAGTTTGTAAGAATGGATTAATGAACTATTAAGGTAAATAATAAAGAAAATGGAAAGCCTAAAAATATATTTTAAATTATGTATGATGGAATATTACGCAGCCATAAAAAAGGATAAAATTAAGAACTTTGCAGCAAATTGCATGGACCTAGAGTCTATAATACTGAATGATCTATCACAGAAACAGAACTGAGTACCCCATGTTCTCACTCATAAGTAGACTTTGCACAATTATCGTAATACTATAAGAAAGGAATTGATAGTAGTGGGAAATTGCCAGGAGTGGGGAGTAGGATTGGCAGTAGTGGAAAACTGCCAGGGGAGGGGGAGCACACCTTATCAACAAGGGTACCTGCATAATAAACGTTTGTATACCTAACCCTGAATTGTACCCCACATCTTTAAAATAAAACATTTAAAAAAGATTATAGTCAAAAGAAACAAATTTCTGAATTAGTAAATAGAGAAAAAGCATCACCAAAATTTTAAAATTCACTGATGAAAGCGTATTTAGGTATTTTTAGAAAGTGTCTGTTTGATGCTCTCAGTGAAGTCTCATAACACATAAATTTATGAAACAGTATCAGGATGAAGAGGGGGGAGTATAATCAAGAGAAAATATACGGGCTTAAATATAAAAACTATGCTGAAAAAATAAAATAGTAATTTGACACTGCAGAAAACTTCATCAGTGAGGCAGAGGTAAACCCAAACAATAATCTGGAATTCAAAACACTGCTACTATTTGCATCCCTGTGTGGATTCTGCTGCTTCCATCACCAGTATGCCAAGAAAATAATATAATTTACTGAGTGGTTGCACAGATTGTCTCATATAAGTTTTAAAATATCTTATAAGGTGGGTAATATATTAACATCCTATTTTACCAATGAGAAAATTAAGTTTAGAGGTGTTAAGTAAATTACCCAACACTACATGACTGGTATGTTTCAGAGAAAATGAAAAAAAAAAAAAAGGATGAGAGAGAAGAAAACATGTAAGCAGGACAGTTCATCGTACTGCAATTGAAAGCATAGTTTAAGGAAGATTCTCATATTAAGGTAGCACTTTCTAGAGATCTACAAATGTAATTAAAGTGAGCTCTCTATATTTGAAGCAAAAATAGTGAATGACTAATACTAAGTTATATTCTGGTAATTTTTTAAATTTCAGGTTTTAAGAGTGGTGTTATGAACAAATTTTTGTGTTTCTCCAAAATGTGTATGTTGAAGCCCTACCTTCCAGTGTGATGATATTTGGAAAGGAAGCCTTTGGGAAGCAATTAGGTTTAAATGAGTTAATGGGTGTGAGGCCCTTATAGTGGGATTAGTGCTCTTAGAAGACAAGATACATCTTGCTTGCTATCTTTCCCTCCCACCTGAGGACACAGCTAGAAGGCAGCCATCTGCAAGTAATGAAGAGAGCCCTCACCAGAACCTGACTATGCTGATCTCACACTTCCAGCCTCTAGAACTATGAGAAAATTAATTTCTGGCTTTTAAGTCACCCAGTCTATGGTATTTTGTTATGGCAACCAAAGCAGATTAAATTCTGATAGAGTTATTTAAATAGGCTTTTAAGATCATATTCTTAGTAGATCATCTGTGTTGTCTTGTTGGTCCCTGGAAGAATTAAAATATAGAAGTTATCACCATTGCATCAGGTCTGTGGCAAGACACAGGCTAAGGGTTTCTGTCCTGCAGGATGGAGTATGTTAAAGTTATCGAGAAAAAGGCCTACTTCAAGAGATACCAAGTGATATTTTGAAGAAGGCAGGAGGATAAACTGATTACTATGCTTGTAAATGCTTAGTAATGCAGGATAAAAATAATATGATGCACCCAAACACTGATCACATTGTGTGACTGACAAAGATATCATTTGTCTGATGTCTGATGCCTGTAGAAAACGAATGTGATAGTCTGCAGCTTATGCTTATTACCTCCCAAAGTATGGTGTGAAGGTATTTTGTACCTGCTTACAGATTTTGCCAGAACTACCACTGAAAATAAAATTTTTGGGACTCCAAAGGAACCTATGGATAGGACTTTGTCCCTTGCAGTTCTGAATGAATTCCCGGTTATAATTCATAAAGCAAGGAATTCACTGTAGAAGTACTTCAGAAATACATCACAAATCAGAGAAAATCTGTTGCAGATTATATTCATAATCTCATGGAAGAAGATGAAGACACTTATAACAATTTTCTCAATGCATAAAAAAAATGTAACTCCAGACATGGAGGAGATTTATAAGAAAACTCATGTTGCATACTAGAGAGCCTAGTCTGAGAGAAGAAGGCTAAGAAAGAAATTAAAAAGAAGTAGAACTCTTCTTTTTTTCAGAAGAGAGATGAGGTAATTTAGAAAAGGCAAGGTTCTTCAAAGCTTGGTCGTGGGCTATGGAGAGCTAAAATACAGCATCATAATTTTTCTGGAAAGATATTTAGATAAAGACTATAAACTTATGGGCCAAGCAGATAAAATAAAAATAAAAAGATGAAAAAGTTACCACCACTTTATGGCTTGTTTTTCAGAAGTGAATTTTTAAAAATTAGATATGGTTTTCTGAGTTCTAATGCTCTTGGATAAATCCCAGCACTGCTGATGACTTATAAGGTGGCCTTAAGCCTTTCACTTAACTTCCTTGGGCCTTCTTTTCTACAAAGTATGTTGGATGCTGCAGAAGGTTACTCTTCCTTAAGCAGTCTCTGATTTTAGTCAGTCCTAATACTAAGAGTTCTGGGGGGTTTATCTCAGAACAAGAGAGGAAAAACAGCTACATCCAGGGTTATTTAAAATTAGTAAATCTTTTTTTTGAACACAAATTTCATTATAATTCTCAAAAAATTACAAAAGAATATATAGCAACTCCTCTTTTTGTTGTTATTGTTGTTGTTTTGAGTTGGGATCTCACTCTGTCGCTCATGCTAGAGTGCAGTAGGATGGCTCATGGCAGCCTCAGCTGCCTGGGCTCAGGAGATCCTTCTGCCTCAGCCTCAGAGTAGCTGAAACTAAGGCATACACCACCACCCCTGGCTATTTTTAAAATTTTTTATAGAGATGAGGTCTCACTGTGTTGCCCAAGCTGGTCTTGAACTCCTGAACTCAAGCAATCCTCCCAACTTGGCCTCCCAAAGTGCTGGGATTATAGGCATGAGCCACCGTACCTGGCTGAATTCCTTAAATTGAAAATTTTAATCCCATGATTTAATTTTTACTGTCTTCCTACTTCTTGTTAGAATATCAGTCTGCCAAATACCGACAGTTATTATTTTTCTCATGTGGATTCTTTTTTGAGAGCTATGATAAAGACCTGTTAATTACTAATAGATATATTCTCTTATTATCAGAAATCTTGAAATAACATTTTCAAAGGGAGATATTCATAGAAAAAGTAGATGGCCTTCCCATGTACGTTATGTTGAAAACTGTGCAGAACATTTGATTTATTCCTATTGATCTTCAGAATCCATTTAGCATGAATAAAAGCAGAATACTGTTTCCATGAAACAGAGTATCTTGAACTTTGCTTTAATGACTTTTCCTCATTTTAACAAAATAAAATTTCTGTAGGGTACTTTATTGTTCTATATAGACTGCTTAAACTGTGAATCAGTAACATTCTGACCTCTAAAATAATTACCAGATGATTTAGCAATGCAGTTAGGACTAAAGAGCAGAATAAGTTAAAATCAGAAAATGAGCGCTTTCAGGTTTTATAGTTATTTTAAAATTAATGCCACCCTGTCTGCTCTTGCATATTTTGCCTAGCCAGACCGAGTTTCTTTATTGTGGTTGCAATTGTTACTCATTTTCGGGTGACTTGCCACCAGGCCGGAGTCCCAGATCACCAAGTCATCCTTCACCCACGTGGCTGCTCCTTTTTCTACTTTTTTGTCCGCAGACGACTCTGGGTCTATTAGCCTCTGCTCCCCAGTTCTACTCTGACACCTGAGGTCCATCCTCAGCCCTGTAACCTCTCTTCAGTCATTCCCCTTTATTTAACAGGAAGCTGGCTGCCTCCCCTGCATCCCTGCCAAGTGACAGCCCTTCCTCCCTGGTGTACAATAGGCATCCTCAGAAAACGCTTCTGGGTTGAGGCTCATGGCCTCACATATACCATCTGACTCCTTACGTGACTGAGGTCACCTACAGATGTCACTGCCCCTCATGAAAATTTTTACTTGGAGTGCTCCGTGTCTGTCACTTCAGTGCTACTCTAAGTCTTCTTGTCATTCGTAGCCACAGAGGTGAGCTTTTCAGTTCATTGGCCCCTCAGGCCTCCTCTACCCTTACTTCAGCAACCCCCTGCCATGGTCATCTTCTAGGTCTCATTGTTAACCCTACAGCTCTATACTGTCTCAATTTTATTTATTTATTTACTTATATTTTAATTTTTATTATAAGGATGTGGGGTACATTTCAGGGTTAGGTATACAAACATTTTTCATGCAGGTACACTTGTTGATGAGGTATGCCCCCCTTCCTCCCCTGGCAGTTTCCCTCAGCAGCCTATCTCACCTCCCCTCCCCTGACAGTTTCCCACTACTGCCAATTGCTTTCTTAAAGCATTATAATTGTTCAAGGTCTATTTATGTGTGAGAACATATGGAACTCTGTTCTTTGTTTCTGTGATAAATCACTAAGTATAATCAACTCCAGATTCATCCAAGTTTCTGCAAAGTCCATATATTTGTCCTTCTTTATGGCTGTGTAATATTCCATCATGTAACATCTAGGATCTACAAGGAACTCAAATGCACCAAAAGGAAAAAAACAAACAGCCCCTTTAAAAAGTGGGCAAAAGACATGAATAGACACTTCTCAAAAGAAGATATATGGGCAGCCAACAGACACATGAAAAATGCTCAGCCTCACTCATCATCAGAGAAGTGCAAATCAAAACCACACTGAGATACCACCTCACCCCTGTAAGAATGGCCATCATTAAAATAAAACAACAACAGTTGCTGGTGAGGATGTGGAGAAAAAGGAACGCGTCTACACTGCTGGTGGGAATGCAAACTGGTGCAGCCTCTTTGGAAGACAGTGTGGCGATTCCTGAAAGAACTAGAAATTGTCCTTCCATATGACCCAGCAATTCCCCTGTTGGGAATATACCCAGAGGAACTCTAATCATTCTACCAAAAAGATACCTGCACACGTATGTTTGTTGCAGCTCTATTCACAATAGCAAAAACATGGAACCAACTGTGTTGCCCATCGAAGCTGGAGTGGATACTGTCTCAATTTTAAGCATCTTATTTTCTAATGTCCTTCTGTCTTTCCAGGTCACACCTTCTAGTTGCTCTTTGACAGCACCAGCACTGAGTCATTAATGCAAAGTCGTGTTCTGCCCTCACACCCCCTCCCCCCATATCTACTCTTCTTTTCTATTTTCTAGGTGTGATGCCGTGGTCTATCACTGAGAAATCCCAAAACAGTTCCCCCGCAGATTCCCTCAATTCCTGCACCCCTCTTTCCCATTGCAGTACTCTCTGGACAAAATATAAATTGATTAACTAAATCAATTGATTAGCTAAACCTGACATTTTGCGCACCCACTCCATACTCATATCCCTACCACTGAGCAGGCTGCAGAAACCTGACTTCCGTGCTTATGTGGTTCATTTGGTGTGTGACCCCTAACTCTATAGTTGCCTTCCTCAGTCACACTCTGTAGCCCCACTATATTTCCCTGGTCCATTCACTCTCCCATTTTTTGGGACCATTATTTTATATCTCCTCATTCCTCAAACCTCCAAAAATCTCTCTTCTCTTCCTCTTTCTGGGCTGACTTATTTGGTTTCCGTTTCACTGAGAAGAGAAATTTGACAATTTCCCACTCTATATTTACCAACGTATCAGCTGATTTATCTGGTTTCTGTTTCACTGAGAAGAGAAATTTTGACAATTTCCCATGCTGTATTTACCAGCCTACCTGTCTGCATCTTCTCTGCTGTTCCTCTGTCTTTATAGATAAACTCCCATTTCTTGTCAGTCTTTTAGATTCCATCTCTTCTCACCTACTCAAAAATTTCATTCCAGTAATTCTCTCCTTTTTCTCTTACTTCATCAAGTATTCTCTCTCTGCTAGATCATGTGTATCAGCATAAAACATGCCATCAAATCCCCCACATCTCCTTGTAATGTGTGCTTCATTCTCCTGGTCCTCTTTATAGCAGAATCATAGCAAGAGCCATCTCTACTTTACCTCCCCTGATTGTCTTTTGACCCTATTCTCATCAAGTGTTCATTCCCATCACTTTACCCAAACAGCATTTGTCATGATCGGCAAGGACTCGATGTTCCTAAATTCGATGATAATTCTTCACTCTCCTCTCACTTGGCATGTCTGCACAGTGAATCAACTGCTCATTCATTAAAACATATTCTTCACTTGTTATCTGGGATGCCAGACTTTTTTTTCCTGTGGCCATTTCTTCTCTATTTATTTTGCTGGTCATAAAAGAAATCACTCTGGCCTCTAAATTTTGAAGTGTCCTATACCGCAGTTGAGGCTAGAAACACTTCTTTTTTCAGTCTTCATTTATTCTCTTCCATCCAGTCTCAAAGCTTTCAATGCCATCTATTTTCTGATAAGTCATATGGAGTCATGTGTCATAAAACAATGTTTTGGTCAATGATAAACTGCATATGTGATGGTGGTCCCTTAACGTTATATTATCATATTTTTACTATACCTTTTCTTTGTTTAGGTATACAAATATTTACCATTGTTTTACGTTTGTCCATAATATTCAGTATAGTAACATGCTTTATAGGTTTATAGCCTAGGAGCAATAAGTTAAACCATATAGCCTATGTGTGTAGTAGGCTGGGTTTATGTAAATATACTCTATGATGTTCACAGGACAAAATCTCTTAGTGATACATTTCTCAGAACATATCCCTGTCGTTAAGCAATGCATGACTGTATTTCTAACTCTAACCTGGGCCAATTTCCTGAACTTCTAACTCTCACAGCCAATCACCTAATAGTAATTGAACATTGAATAAGTGACTCAAACATAAAATGTTCAAAATCAATGCCCCATTCTGTTTGCTGCCTACCCTGCTCCCCAAACCCTACTTATCTTCTCAGCCTCCCCATCTCAAGAAATTGAAATTTTAGCCTTTTCACTGTTCAACCCCAAACTCTGCTAGTCTTCGATTCCTCTTTTTTATATTCTCTATATCCAACTGATCACAATATTTGATTGGCTCTACCTTTGAAACAAAACTAAAATCGGACACATTTCCCCATCATCATAATATCCCCTCATTTTCATGATTCTCTCTTGGGTCGTCTACAGTTTATTCTCTATATTGCAGCCCAAGTTCTCACATGAAACTGATGTCCATTCAAGATCTGTTGATTATTTCGCCTCACTCAGAGTAAAAGGCCAAGTTCTTGCAGTGGTTGATAAAGCTCTGGGTTATCTCACTCCTCATTGTGTGTCGAATGCAGAATGCTAAGATGTTTCCCAAGATTCTCACCCCCGTGGCTTACATGCATAATACCTTCCCTTGAGTGTGTGAATGGGACCTGTGAATATGATGGGATGGTCAATTCCTTCATCAGGCCATCTTATATGCCCTTGTAATTATACACAGGTGGCTGGGAGAACTGGGCTTAAGACACTGTCTTAGCAGCCTGGTGATGGAAAGTCTCCCGCTGGCCTTGAAGAAGCAAACCACCATGCTGTGAACTCTACCCATGGAGAGAGCCTCCTAGCAAAAACCAGAGGATGGCTTTAAACTGAGTGTCATCCTGCCTACTAAAGAGCGAGACAGTGGGACCTCAGTCATAAAGCCCCGAGAAAATGAGTGTCACCACCAACCTGAAGGAGCTAGGGCATAGATTTTTTTTCTAGAACCTCCATGGGAGAATGCAGTCTTCATCATTTCAACCTCATTAGGCCCTGAGCAGAGGATTCTGACTTGACTTCCGGTCTACAGAAACTGTGAGAGTTTAGGTCACTGGGCTTATGGTAGTTACACTGCAACAGAAAACGAATAGATACTTGTCTGAATTGGCCAGCTAGTCCTCTCCTCTCCATCTACCTCGCTTTAGCCACATGGCATCTTGGCTGTTTCTGAATATGGTCATCATGATTCATGTCAAGGCTTTTAGACCATCTGCTTTTTTCTGAAAAGATCTTACCCAAAGAAAGATGTATGGCTCACTTTTTACTACTTTAGGTGTTTGTTTAAATGTGAACTTATTAAAGAGACCTTCCCCAACCACTGAATATAAAGTAGCGTCCCCAACCCAGTACCTATCCACCTTTTTTATTCTGCTTAATATTTTTCCATGACAAATACATCTAATGTTTTCCGCTACAGCATATATTCCACGAGGGCAGGGATTTTTGTTTTGTTCTCTGCTGTATTCTTGTGTGTGGAATAGTGTTTGATAGTTCAAGGAAGTACTTAGTAAATGTTTGTAAGTTAATATTTTCTGTACTTATTTTTATATTTCTATGAATTGTTATTCATTTTGAAAAAGATTTTGGTCGAAATTGTTGTCAGATTAAAAGAAAATAAAGAAAAATTATCCAAGATTTTTTAACTGAGTAACATAAAAATTTAAGACAAATCCAAATGCAATTAAACATAAAAACATAGGCAGTATAAAAATAATATAGGCAGTAAGAATCACTCAGTTTCAGAGTATATGCCTCAGTGTATAATTAAAGCTCAATTAATTTCTGACCGCACAGGTTTGAAATACATTATCCTCTAAAATCACGTTCATACACTGTATAACTTTGACCTTTTACTACTAGCTTTCATTTTAGATATTGCTTTGAACTCTTTCTTACTATTATAAAAAACTGACATAAAACCCCAAATCACAAAAACTCTGGTAAAATATATATAATTCAAAATTTGAATAATAAATATTATTCCATCACTAGAATTTAATATTAAGTATTTAATAATTGAATCCTTTACTTCTCCATGTCTATTATCTATGGAATAGATAATAGAATGTCAAAAAGCATTTTGATGGGTTTTATGACATTGACAAGCTATTCATGTTAAAAGTTTTTGTTGAAGGAGAAAAAAACAATTGCTTAGCTGTCCATCAAGATAGTTTACACCTGGCCTTGAAAATGTATTTATTTTTTGCTTAAAAAAATTTACTGGGCTGGGCGTGGTGACTCATGCCTGTAATCCCAGCACTTTGGGAAGGCGAGGCAGGAGGATTGCCTGAGACCAGGAACTCTAGGTCAACCTGGGCAACATGGTGAGACCTCATCTCTACAATTAAAAAAAAAAGACAGGCGTGGTGGCATGCGTCTGTTTGTCTGTAGTCCCATCTTCTTGGAAGACTGAGATGGAAGGTTTGCCTGAGCCCAGCGGGTTGAGGCTGCCATAGCTGTGATTGTGCCCACTGCACTCCTGCCTGGACAACACAGTGAGACTCCAACTAAAAAAAAAAAATGCATTAAGGTCAGGTTCCCCCAGCCAACTTTGTATAACCTCACATAAAATATAATTTCTTTCATGCAACTGTTTCTTTCATCTCCCAATAGTTTCTGCTTAATATGTATAGCAACACTTTTTTTTTTTTTGAATTGGAGTCTCATTGTGTCACCCAGACTGGAGTGCAGTGGCCGCTCTCGGCCACCACAGCCTCGACCTGCTAGGCTCCAGCGATCCTTCCACCTCAGCCTTCCAAGTAGCTGGAACTACAGGCACGTGCTACCATGCCCGGCTGATTTTTGACTTATCATACAGATGAGGGCTCGCTAACTTGCCCAGGTGGGTCTCGAACCCGGGGCTCAGGCAATCCACTCATCTCAGCCTCCCAAAGGCACGGGATTACAGGCTGAGCCACCGAGCCTGGCTAGCAACACTCTTTTCCTTCAAATCTTTCTCTTACTCAAAATTAAAAATTCAAGCAAGCAAGCATAATATAAAATAAATTAATCCAACAAAAAAGTTTTAGCAGTAGTTTCTCTTCTATAGGTCTCAATGTGATAATTTTAGATGATAGGTGGTCTATCTGATGTATACCAGAACGAGGTGCCATTGGCTTGATAAATTTATCACATCTCCTGCAGAAGCATTTTCTTATCCAATGTCTGATGAAATTCTTCTCATTGTTCACATGGAATTTCTAATTCCTTATATATTTTGAAAGCATAGTACGTGGGAAGAAATCTACGCTTTGACTCCAGCATCCCCAGGAAATGTTGGAAATTAGATTTAGCTGACATGGACAGAGTTAACCTTTTTATAATGTGGTTACTGTATTTCCAGAGTAAATAGCTGGAATTTTTGGTTATTCATTTATTATCAGAGAAAATGGCCATCCTTTTTTATTTATCCTATCTTATAAAGTAATGTAAACAACTTTTCATTGTACAAGTCTATGAATTTTGACACATAGATGAATTATTGCAACCACCACCATAATCAGGATCCAGAACTGTTCAGTTGTCACAAAGAAACCCTTTTCTGCTGCCTCTTTGATTCATAACTCCACCCACACCAACCCCTGGCAACCACCGGCCTGTTCTCTATCACAAAAGGCTTTCCTTTTTGAGAAATACATTGGATAAATTGAATCATACAGTATATAATCTTTTGGGACTGACTTTACTCATTTCAGTCTAATGCCTTTGCAATTTATCTAAGCTGTTGTCTGTATCAATAATTTCTTTTTATTGCTGAGTGACATTCCATGGTGCAGATATACCACAGTTTAATCATTCACTTTAAAGGATATTTTGATTGTTTCCAGTTTTTGGTGATTATGAACAAAGCTGCTAAATTCTCCTGTGTAGATTTTTATATGACCTCAAGTTTTCATTTATCTAGGGAAAATATCTAGGATTGCGATTTCTGGGGCTTATGGCAAGTGTGTGTGTTTAACTTTGTAAGAAACTCCTGAGCTGTTTTCCCTTCCAGGAATGTATGAGTGTTTCAGTAGATCTCCATCCTTGCCATTTCAAGGTGTTGGAGTGGTATCTCACAGTGGCTTTAATCTTTTTTTTTTTTTTTTTTTTGAGTTGGAGTCTCACTCTGTCACCCAGATTGGAGTGCAGTGGCCACTCCCGGCCACCGCAGCCTCGACCTGCTGGGCTCTGGCAATCCTTCCGCCTCAGCCTTCCAAGTAGCTGGAACTACAGGCGCATGCCACCACGCCTGACTCATTTTGATTTATTGTAGAGATGAGGTCTCACCAAGTTGCTCAGGCGGGTCTTGAACCCACGGGCTCAGGCGATCCACTCACCTCAGCCTCCCAAGGCGTGGGATTACAGGCTGAGCCACCGAGCCTGGCTGGCTTTAATCTTAATTAAAACCTAATGACCAATAATGTTGAACATCTTTTCGCATGCCATTTGACATTTTGTATATCCTTTTTTGAAATACATCTATTCTGTGTTTTGAACATTTGATTAATTAAGTTGACTGCTTTCTTACTGTAGAGTTTTGAGAGCTCTTCATATATTTTGCATACAAGTTTCTTTGTCAGACATGTAATTTAAATATTTTCTTCCAATGAGTAGCTTGTCCTTTCATTCTTGTAACACTGTCTTTCACAGAGCAAAAGTTGTCAATTTTGAAAAAGCTTAATTACTGACTTTTTTCTTTTATAGATCATGATTATGGTGTTATACTAAAGAACACTTTGCCTAAACCCAGTTCATAGATATTTTCTTCTGAGTCATTTTTAAAATCTCATTTTTAATGTTTTAATTGCAGTATATGAACTACTTTAAGTTAACTTTTGTTTAATTTGTGAAGTTTAAGCAGAGTTTTTTTCAAATGAATACTGAATTATTCCAATACTATTTGTCAAAAATGCTATTTTTTTTCTTCATCAAATTGTTCATAACTATAAAAAACCAATTGGCTATCTTGCTTCTTTATTTTAATTATCAATGCGTCTGTTCTTTCTCAAACCACAATTTTGATTACTGTAGATTTATAGTACATCTTAAAATCAGCTAGTATGATTCTTCTATTTTTTTATTTATCAAAATTGTTTTGGCTATTCTATTCTCTTTGTTTCTTTTTATAATTTTTCAAATCAGCTTGTCAATATCTGCAAAAATTTTTGCTGGGATTTTGATTAGTATTACATTAAATCTATAGATTATTTTTGTGGAGAATTGACATCTTTAAAGCATTGTATCTTCCAATCTATGATCAAAGTATGTTTATTTATTTAAACCTTCTCTGTTTTTTAAATTAGCATATGTAGTTCACAGCATAAAGATCTTATATGTATTTTATGAGAGTTATTACTAAATATTTTATTTGTTTTAGACCTACTGTGATTTTTTTAATGCATTAACCTGTGTCCTGTGAATCCTTGTAGTGTATTTTCAAAACTTTTGTAGTGTTATTGAGACCTATCTCTCATGTTTGTCCTTGAGATGACACCCTGAAAACTTTTTAGTATTCTGGTCCATAAATCATTTCTCAAAATCTCTTGTATGCTTTTTAGTATTAGATTCATGCATATGCAGCTTGGCGTGCGCCCAGGAGTTCAGGAACAGCATTAGGAAGTCACTTTCTCAAACTCCTTCCTCTCCACAATCTTCCTGACCTTTTTCCTGTGGCTTCCCCTTTTTGATCCTCCAGCCAGTATGATTAGATTTTTCATGCCCACTCTGCTGTACAACACCTTCTTTCTGGGACCATATGGCCAAAGAAGAGAGAAAAATGAAAGGTAAAGGGCATTCACTTCACATTCTTGGAATCACAGCTTCTACAATCAGAGAGAAAATTTTTCCCTCCCTGACAATTTTAGGCCCTATGAGCCCTGGTTGCTGCCACTACTGCCCCTGCAAGATTACTTGGGGGCTGCTGCATGAGAGTGTAGAGAAGAAAAGAGATCTCCCTTCATTATTCTAAGTGTTAAGAGATCTTTTCCCTGCTTCTGAGTTAGAATTAAGGAGCTTCTCCTGAAGTTCTCCCTGTGTATACCCATGCTCATCTCTGGGTTTGGGGTCGTTGTGAGTCTAGGTTGGGAAAAGCCAGAGGTGGTAAACTTGCTGCTGGTTCAGTGGTATTTAAGATGCTGATCTTCTTCCCTAATGTGTCTGTTTACTTTCAGAGTCATAAATACGTGTTCTGTAAATTCTGTTTAGGTTTCAAAGCGTCAGCAGTTGTGACAGGGTAGAGTGTATTTATGATGTCTTACCTGCAACAGGAATCCAATGGGAAGATTATGGTGACCTATTAATTGTAGTGCAATTTTTGTTGCTTCATTATCCTGGGGAAGACATTTACAAGAGGCTGATCTTGTTCTCTCTCCCTCTCTCTCTCTCTCTACATGGGGAGAGAGAGAGAGAGAGAGAGAGAGAGAGAGAGAGAGAGAGAGAGAGAGAGAGCCAAAAATGTATACACATTTTAAGAAAGAAGAAGCTGCATTAAAATTGTAATAATATATACTAATAACAGAAGATGAATACAAGTCATGTTTGACTTCTGCAATTACAAGAAGTTTTCAAAGTGGTTACTATCAGCATCCCAGATTACACTTCTGATTATGGTGAACTAAAAGTAATACATAGTAACATGTATCTTTATATATATATATATATATATATTTATAAAGAGTCATGAGGAGGGCAAAAATTGCTTTAGCTTATTTGTATTTGTGTAATTCCTCATGTTTGGACAGTACGGTTTTTAGCAGTAAAGAAAAATCTATAAGCCAATTAGTCTGAGAAACCGGTGGCCAAGAAGTCTATGATGCGCTCTTGGAGTTTTGGAACCCGGGCTGTGTAACTTTGCTACCCATTTTGATATACTAAAGCATTTTTCTATTTACACCTAAGATCTTTTATTTTGGGTCACATAAATCACATAAGTAGGATGATTTACAATGTTTATATTTTTTGCTGGGAAATCTTTGCAGGGGCTGAGTTGCCGACTCACAATCGCATGGCTATTCGCGGCATAAAGAGCCAACACCGTCACCAAGGGCTTTGTTACTCAAAGCTCACCGTGCTTTCCACTAAACCATGCTTCATTATTTAAAGGTGTGTGATGAGGTGGATCAGTCTGAGCCAAAATTATTGAGCTGTCTATAAAGTTTAACAGGTCCTGATACAAGACCTTGAAAGACAGGTTATAACAGTTCAGCTTTCAGCCTTTAGCCTTTCTCGGTAGTTACTGGGCACTTTCTAAAGACTTTGGGCAGGAAAAAGAAAAGAAAATGGTAAAAGCAAAGTTTTAAGAAGAAAACTTGGCATGGATGTAATGGAAGAGAAAGATATTGAAGAGTGGGAAGTGGGTTCTTAAAGTATAACATAGCTGGGCTCGGTGACTCAACCTGTAATCCTGCGCCTTGGGGAGGCTGAGGTGAGTGGATTGCCTGAGCCTGCGGGTTCGAGACCCACCTGGGCAACTTGGCGAGACCTCATCTCTACAATAAATCAAAAATAACTGGACGTGGTAGCACGCACCTGTAGTTCCAGCTACTTGGAAGGCTGAGGCAGAAGGATCGCTGGAGCCCAGTAGGTCGAGGCTGCAGTGGCCGGGAGTGGCCACTGCACTCCAGTCTGGGCGATGCAGTGAGACTCTAACTTAAAAAAATAAAAAATAAAAAAAATAAAGTATAACAAGAGAAAGGATGAAACTAACTGGAAAGTTACAGTTGGGAGGGGTACCTGTAAGAGACATTCTGTGGGAAGAATCAGTACAACCTAGTGACTGATTGGAGGGTAAGGGCAAAGTTGAAGGACAGATGGAATATTCTTGGTTTTGATTTTTGGAGAGTGGCATGCTATTGATATGAGTGAGTGTGTGTGTGAGGAAATTGGGAGCTAGGTTTCAACCTTGGCGAATGAAAAGTGATGGTATTAAAAATAAAAGGAATTTGGACCTCTGGATTAAAAAATCAAGATCAAGTTGGGAATATAGAATTGGAGTCGATCGTATAAGGCTAGTTGAAGCCCATGAGGAGGGATGTGATTTCTGAAGACGAGCTTGCAATGAAGAAAGAGCAGAAAACCAAGAATTAAACTTTAGAGTGTGTGAGCTACTAATATGTGACAGTTTTATTTGTTAATTTGAAAGCGTTATATGGCTTCTGACATTTGTGACTTTCAGTCAGAGGTATGTTTAGTTATACGCACTTAAATAGAACTCTAATTTCTGAGAGCCCTAAGTAAATCTAGCTTTGCTGTATAATTGTATTCACCAGAAAGATCAGCAGGATGCAATCACTCACTCAGTTGATTCCTCTTGTTTACTTATAGCCCTTGTTTATTTTCCTGTTTGGGTGAGATTTTCATTTCCTGGTTACATGTCTAGATAGTTTAAATGCAAGGCATGTCTCCCAGCTGAAGATTCCTGTGCATAGCACCAGGACTACTTTATATTCACAAAGACTGACAGTGCTAATGATGGTTTTTCCCTGAATGTTTACAGAGTCATTTGTTGGATTGTATCTTTGTGGCATTTCCAAAATAGAGGAGTTATTTACATTTTGCTGCTTAACATTTCCAGAGGTGTTTCTCCCCCCCCCATTAAGAATGACAGAATAAGGGAGAAAGACATTTATAGAAAAGGTGTCATTAAATTGTCCTTTGTTAGAAGACTGTTTTACATTCCCTCTCCTTCAGTCTTTTAAAAATATTTGTATGTTTCAGCCTGTAAGATTGAATATTTCATTAGGAAGTATTAGGGGAATTACCTTAAAAGCAAATTTTAAAGAACCTTAATCATTAATATATTATATATGCTGAAAACCCAGGTGAGAAGGGAGTGTAGATCTGTGTTGCTGAAATTTCTCCTTTCTTTGTCTTTCATATCCCTTTGTTATTGTTAAACATTGAAGTTTATCTACTGAGGGAAAAAGGTGCTTGGAAAAAGGTGCTTGACATTGTGATTGAGATACTGTAGGGGCCATGAACTATTCATCTTTTACTTCTCTCTTGGCTGTCCGCATTAAACAGTGGTAACGATTTGGCAACAGTCTGAAAGGACTTTTTTTTAGCTTAAGATATTTATTACTGCACCCATCTTATTTCTTATTGCTACACAAATTGCTTGGAAAGGGTATGAAGATCACTTCTGTTTTAGTTCAGTCAAATTTGTATCCTTGTAAAAAACACCAAGATGATATATATACATATGTGTGTATATATAAATAAATATATATATACATGAGATACTATAAGAAATGCTAGCCCTTTTTTATTTTACTTTAAGTATTAAGTTACTTCCCAGGTTTGACATTCATTTGGTTTGCTTTTGTTTGTTTGGGGGGAAAGTGAGATTGGAAGATGTGGGGTGAAAAAGCGAGGCTAGGATGAACCTGAAATTTTTCTTGTGGTGGCCTGTGATGCCTATGATGGAATAACAGGAGTGATTAGAGCATGGGGTTTGAGTGCTGATATAATGCAATAGTTGTTAGAGACCAATTCTTTGTTTTATAGTAAAGGAAACGGAAATCCAGATAACTGAATTAATATGCGCTTGGTCACATAACTAGTTAGTAGCTGGGTTGGCATTAAAACGTGGATTTTTAAAAATTCACATCACAGAACTCTTTTCAATAAATTTTCTTTGCAGATGTCATGAATTTCATAAAATAAAATTCAGTAGAATTTTGGTGCTAATGATTAAGCTACTATTGCTAGTTTCTCCATCCCAATGTGTTATACATTGAAGCATAATTAAACATTTAAGAATTATTTTTGTTCTAAATCTTTATAAAATCATCTTTGAATAAAACTTTGGAAACATGGAATAGATATTTTATTTGTGACCTCCTAATTGGCAAGAAGTATTGTTATCTGTACTCTTTGTGTATTAAATTGCTACAGATTAAATAAGAATTTGCTTCTACATTTTATCTACTAGTTTAATGGCAAAGTGAATCATGCTTCTGGATGTCTTGGTTTCAGTTTTTTTGTGTGTTTTTTTTTTTGAGTTGGATTCAGACTGGAGTGCCCAGACTGGAGTGCAGTGGCCGCTCCCGGCCACTGCAGCCTCAACCTGCTGGGCTCTGGCAATCCTTCCGCCTCAGCCTTCCAAGTAGCTGGAACTATAGGCGCATGC
>NW_007248830.1:762127-770677 GCF_000164805.1 Carlito syrichta
TTATTGTAGAGGTGAGGTCTCGCCAAGTTGCCCAGGCGGATCTCGAACCCGCGGGCTCAGGCAATCCACTCACCTCAGCCTCCCAAAGACACGGGATTACAGGCTGAACCACCGAGTCTGGCTTGGTTTCAGTTCTTTAGTTTATAACTGGAATTCACCATTCTGTTTCCTATAGATCTCAGATAAGGAGACACTCTTTAGAGTACTCAAAAAAGCTGCCCGTCCAAAATGGTTTTGGGGAGAAAATTGTGCTGAAATACTAGAGTATCATTAGATGAACAAGATTTTTGCTTTGATTTCACTTAGGGACTAAGTGGAGTCATATAGGAAATAAAGACAAGTAGAAAACCCCAAAGTCAGAAAAATCATTGAAAAAAGTAGCCAGATGCCTTTAAAAAGGGAATAAATACAACTATAGTTCAGAAGTTTACTCCCATCGTACACTGCTTATATCTACTTTAGTGCTTTTAGAAGATTCACTTGCATCGTAATTAGCAAATTCGTGCTCTCTGCACTACTAGGAATGTAAGTTTCCTAACAGAATCTGTCAAAGTCTTTGTATCTCCAGCGAACACTTAATCACTGTTGAGATGCCTGTGCCGTGAGATCCTATGATCTTTTACTGTAGTCTTGAATATCTATTTCAGTAATGTTTCTTGAGAGAATCAAATTAAATATATTGAATATATCAATGACAGTAGCAATTCTGTTTTTACTGCTGCTGTTGTTTTCCCAATGCTACTATTGGGACCATGGAAGGAAGTTGGGGAAGAAGCCATTATCTTGCATAAGACACTGCGCTGAGTGCTTTCCATTAATCATCTCCCATACAGTACTTTAATTCTTACAACAAGGTTATTTTCATCTCCATTTTACAAATGAGGAAAACAAAGTCTCATGTGGTTAAGTGTCTTGTCCAAGGTGATGAGGCCAGTGGATCGCTCCAACTCCTGATTTCCCACTTTTAACCACTGTGGTATGTATCAGTTTATTGCACAACCCTGGAAGAGGCTAGGAAACATCTACCTACAGTTTCAAATCATCAGGTGGATTGTTGTATTTGTTCAGTGAAAACAAACTGTTATATATAGGCCTTGCATTTCTAGCAATTAAGCTAGCTTAGTTTGCTCAAGGAAAAATTATTAAACCGTTCTTGTGAGATGAAAATGGTATATTTATTTGTTCCAGGTAATAATTTTTGAGGAAAAAGAAGTCTGCAGATCTCCAGAAAAAACTATCAGTGGTACCAAAGAGGGTTCTTGTTAAACCCTTTCCTTACTAGATACTGAAGAATTGTACAGAGACATGCCATGCGTGACTGTGACAAGTTATTATGTCACATTCAAGTGGGAAAATGGTATAATGCATTATTTAAAACCACCTCAGAATAGGAGCTGAGTTTTCTTCCATATCACGGATTATATTGTCACCTCTGTACACATCTTTGTGGTGAATGTTTAGATTTTCTATATTTATTTCAAGTAACTAAATCAGTGTTATGATTTTTCAATTGTTTTGAAAATAAACAGGAAGGATTTTACTTTATATTTTAGTAAGAAATCTTAATATGCTATTTAACAATGTCTCTTTTCTTTTTCTATTTATATCATCTTTATTTTATTGTATCGTAACATTAGCTGTGTATGTCACCAGAATTTTTCTGTTTCAGTTTCCTTAAAAACATCATTCCAAAAGCATGTTTTAATTTGTACCTTATTTAGCAATATATTCAGGTTTCTTTTTCGTTTAATTTATCCATCATTTTAATTAGTACTTTAGCAAACTACTTATACAAATTTTCCTATTCCATTTTTCTGATATCTCCACTAATGAAATAGCAACACTGAGAAGGAATTAGTTAAAAGGAAGACATCAATAGTATTCAGATTAAAATTAAAATTTCATAAAATAACATGACGAACAGAGAAATCAAAATGCCACACAACCTCTATCATTTAGTCACTTCTGCTTAGAAGTGACAGCAGCACATAATACCTGTGGGGTAGTTTACTTCCTATTTTCACAATAAAGTTCAGGGGGAAAACAATCAGTATGTGTCACAGTGTTTCCATGGTATAATGGCACTATTTATTGTGTAGATTTTCTTGCCCAGAAAAAGAAACTAGATAATCTTCAAGTGTGATTGTACTTCAGTTGATTTTTAGCTTTCATTATTATTGCCAACCACCACAAATTTATGCTGATAAAAATAAGGATAAAAACATCTTAACAATGAAGTTATTATCATCAATAAATGTAAAAGAGTTGTCAAGAACCAAAAGACTTGAAAATAGAAACCTGGGTTTGCCACATTGTTACTGTGGAAGAGTCTTTCCACTTTTTTGGTGTCTCAGTTTCTTTAAAAAGGTGAAGGATTGTGCTAAATGAGCTCTGGGTTATGTTCTGCTTTATATGTACCTTATGTTTGCTAGGAGAGAATCTTCTTTACCTGGTCTCTTAGAAAGAAAAATGTTAAGGAAAGGGCACAAAAGTCATAGAAAACTATAGGAATGTTTATACTCATTTCTATTTTATTCAGCTATAGTCTCTGTGATAGACAGGTACCATATCTCATGTCATTGATATAGATGGGTTGCAGTTTATACTGTTGCAGAGATTGGACAGTTGCAAATGGGGCACTGATCTATGACACAATGTTCCTTTCTTGTGGTTACTTCTGAGAGCCTTTAGGAAGTTTCTTCAGGCAGTAGTTTTTCAGAGTTCATGCTCTTACCTCACACATTCATGGATTATTTTCATTGGAAATTAAATACAACACCAACACTATGAACTGTGTTTCAAGCAGATCTGTTTGATTTAATGAAGCAAAGAACAATGCTAGTGGTTTTCAGAAACAAGTGTGTTTTGGACATGTTTTGAGGAAAGAGAAAATTCTTACCTTTGCATTTTATTTTGGATTGCAGAACTTCAGATGGTGGCAAGGTGGTTGGCACCATAGAAGTCAGTGTTGTGAAGATGGGAGAGATAGAGGATGGGGAAGCCGACCATATCACGACAGATGTGCAGGGACAAAAGGTAGGATTTCGGTCAGCTCATTGTACAAATTAAATTTGAAATGATCAGTTTTGCAAGATGCCTGTATCACCAACACTTCTGTGGGATTTGAAATCTCATTATCAAAAGCTAAATGAGAAATCAGCTCTGGAATTGGAGTACAATATGTGTATTTCATCCTCTGAACCAGAGGGTCCATTTTCATGGAACTATGCAAAGCAATGCTCCATTCAGAAGCACCTTCCTCTTCTCTGCCAACTCCCTTGTTGACACTGCCTTTTTCAGTTGGAACAAAAGTATTGATCATTGCTGCATTCTGCCATAATTAACTCTGCATGAGAAGCATAGAAGATTCTGGGAGAGCTATTGCCAAAAATAACTTGTTCCCAACTCCCAAAGCCCTCTTTGGAAAAAGAGATGCAGTTTTAATTTGTATTTCATTTTTATGTGAAGGAGGGCAAATTTAACAAGAACTTTGTGCCTTATGAAATTACACAGAGAAGCAGGAAATAGTACTTACTGTAGGAACTGTTCTCAGGGAGGCACAATGCCAGGTAGAGGAAAAGCAACTTCCTTAAAGCCCAGAATAAAGGCCCAAAGCATATAAACACATATTCGGGATTTTCTCTTTCTTTCTGTTTCTCTTTTCTAACACAGGGAAACAATATACATGATCAGTCTAGGCCAGGCACAGTGGCTCATGCCTGTAATCCCAGCACTTTGGGAGGCCAAGACAGGAGGATCCTTTGAGCACAGGAGTTCAAGACCAGCCTGGGCAATATAGTGAGACCTTGTCTCTACAAAAAAGTAGAAAAAAAAAATTGGCATAAATTTCTTTCTTAGGAATGTAATTGCCTATTTTATTGAGGTGATTAAGGCACATGGGACAGACTTAAAAACCGCTAACAGTTTCTTTTAGGACAATGACTTTGTTTATACACTATAATTTTTACCTTTTCATAAAGGAACATTAAAAATATTTAATTTAATTTTTAATTGACAAAGAATATATATATATGGGGGTACAATGTGATGTTTTGCTATATGTTTACATTGCCCTTGTTATCTTTTTGATCACAGCCATTTTGACAAGCATGAGGTGATAGCTCATTAGAGTTTTAATTTGCATTTTCCTGCTGCTCAGTGATGATGAGCATTTTTAAATATATCTCTTGGCCATTTGTATATCTACTTTTGAGAAGTGTCTATTTAGGTTCTTTGTCCATTTTCTGATTGGGTTATTTGTTTTCTTGCTATTGAGTTGTTTGAGTTTCTTATATATTTTAGATAATAGTCTTTTATCAGATGTATGATTTGAAAATTTATTTCAATACATGGGCTGTCTCTTTGTTGTTTCCTTTGCTATAAAGAATGTTAAATGTGATTCAATCCTATTTGTTTATTTTTTGCTTTTGATTCTGTGCTTTTGGAGTCATTTCCAAGAAATCTTTTGTTGTGGAAACTCTCCATGTTTTCGTCTAGTAGTTTTATAGTTTCATGGTTTATGTTTAAGGCCTTCATCCACTTTGAGTTGATTTTTGTATAAACTGTGATATGTGTCCAATTTTGTTTTGAGTATGTGAATATTTGGTTTCCCCAATGCCATTTATTAAAGAGACTGGCCTTGCTTCATTGAGCATTCTTGGTACCTGTGTTGAAAATCAATTGATCATATATGCATGGGTTTATTTTTGTGCTCTCCAGCTTGTTCCATTGGTCAATGTGTCTATTTTTATGGTTGTATTATGCCACCACTACTATGCCATTTTGAATACTACAGCTTTGTCATAGATTTCGAAGTCAGGTAATAAGATGCCTCCAGCTTTATTCATTTTGCTCAAGATTGCTTTGGCTATTCAAAGTCCTTTGTGGTTTAATATGAGTTTTAGTTTTAGTTTTTTTTACAATGATGAAGGACATTAGAATTTGGATAAAAATTGCTTTTAATCTGTAGATTGCTTTGGGTAGTATGGGCATTTTAACAGTATTAATTCTTCCAGTCCAAGAACATGGGATAATTTTCCTTTTATGTGTGTCATCTACAATTTAAGTCATCAATGTTTTATAGTTTTTAGTGTACAGATTATTCACCTTTTAGTTAAATTTACTTCTAGGCATTTTTTGTGCTATTGTAAATGAGATTGATTTAAAAATTTTTTTCAGATAGTTCATTGTTAGTATAAAGAAACACTACTCATTTTTGTGTGCTTACTTGATATCCTGTAACTTTGCTGAATTAAGTTATCAGTTCTAACAGCACCTTGGAACCGTTAGGGTGTTCTACATGTCAGACCATGTTATCAGCAAACTGAGACAATTTCACTTCTTCCCTTCTGATCTGGATGCCTTTTCTCTATTTTTCTTGTCTAACTGGGCCAGATAAAACTTCCAGTACTATACTGAATAGAAGTAGTGAGAGTGGCAAGAATAGGCATCCTTGTCTTGTTCCTGGTCATAGAGGAAAGGTTTTATATATATGAGCATTTATTTTTGTGATAAGGCCTGTTGGGACTTATTTTCTGGTTTAGTGTTCTTTATCTCGGTGCATGTTTGATTTTTGGTACTTGAAAAACTTCTACATGGGAGATGCTGTTTATTCAACACTTGAAAAATCATTAACTTCACACAAAATCTAATATTTTCTTTAAAAGAAAATTTATTTTTGATCCCAGAGTAGACTAGCATCTTCTCTGCTGCCCCAAACCTTATTTGTCTCTGTTCCCCTGTCTTGCCTTTGGAACATGTCTCACATTACAAAAATATTCTAAAGAAGTCCAGAGTTTAAATCTGGTTGTTATCTAATGTCAGGACCATGGTGACGAATCCTTTTTGGATTGGTGCATTCAAGACCCCTGTCTTGGAGCTGGGTCCCTTCATCCCTGTATTCCCTTTGCAGTTCTGTATAATACTCATCTTTGACACCACCACGTGGATACTTATAACAAGATTAAGAAGGCAGGATTTGGAGCTTAGCTGGGGAACAAGAGCAGAAATAGTCAGATAATCATGTCTGGACTTGCAGTAGTGTACCAGGGGACCAGCAGCAGAAACACTTCCCATTTCAAAGTAGAACTCTTTTATTTGACTCTGAATCAATCGCTAGCCACCTCTCCATTCTCCTCAAAGCTAACCTATCCCTTGACTCCAGACGACAGTGTATTATGAGATGGTGCAAATCAAATCATGCCCTTTTCATAAATAGGGAACTTGATACCCAGGAATATGCCCCACCAAAGTTTCACATAATATTTCTGGCTTAGTAATATGAACTTGAGTAAGACTTAATTGGACTATTCCAGAAATAGGAGGTGGCAGTGGCAGTACACACCATGTGGGAATCATTTGTTGACTAAAATGGTAAACACACCAAACATTGTTGGCATCAGCGTTGTCCTGTCTAGAATCTTTGTTAACTTCTTGATCTTTTGTAACTTTTTAATAAATTGACTATAAACTCTCTTGGCAGTCTCTAAGAATATTCTTGATTGAGACATGATAAAGTACAATATGCATGATATTAATTTTGGAAGTAACTTTGTCTCAATGTTTTTCAAGGTGTGGTTAGAATCATCTGAAGTGTTTCTTAGAACTGCAAATATATGGACCCTTTTGTAGATCCGCTAAATTAAAATCTGTATAAAGTGTGTTAATGCAATCTGTTACTAGTGGTGATTTAAGTTCTGAATGACTGACATGGATGGAAAGAAAAAGCAACTGAAATAGAGGTGATTCCTAAAATAACATCTCTCCCATTAGTTTGCTTGTGTTGGGGGGATAAAAGAATGAAACTTTTGTTAGTGCCATATTCATATGCCATGAAAGTGACATATTGTCTCTCAGGTAGATTGAAGGAGATAAAAAGGATTGCATTATTCAGCTTGAGATGCCAGAACGAAATGTAACAAACTATGTGGTTTAAACAATAGGAATTTGCTTTCTTACAGTTCTAGAGACTACTAGGAAGTCACAGATCAAGGTGCTAGACAATTCATTTCCTAGTGAGGGCTCTTTTCTTGGCTTGCAGATGGCTAATTTCTTGCTGCATTCTCACGTGGTCTTTTCTGGTGTGCTAGGAGAGAAAGAGAGGGAGGAAAGGAGAAACAGTGCACTGATGCCTCCTTTTCTTGTAAGCCTGTGGGATTAAGGCCCCACCTTTATGAACTCATTTAACCTTAAATACCTCCAAAAAGGTCCTAATCTCCAAATATGGTCACATTGGTCCTCTCACCTACATTTACTTGCTTGTTTCCATACATTATACTATTGATACATATTTTCCATCAAGGAAAGAGTGTTCAGAGAGTAATTTATTATACTAGACTGGATCAAACTTTGATATGTACATACATAGAAATAGAAGATAAAGTGTTCAAATCACATAGTAGTAGAAAGAAAATTTTTATAAGAAACATTTATTCACTAATCAATCTGCTTTTGAGGCAAAGGTCTCACTCTGTCACCCAGCCTGGAGTGCAGCGACTTGACCATGACTCACCGCAGTTTTATTTTAAATTTGTGAAATTTAAAATTGTCTGATAGAGGGGAAAATATTTGACCGCGTATACTGCTGTCCTGATTAATCAGTAAATGTGGGATGTAGTGAGGAATGTAAGGTTGTGAAAGAAAAAGGAAGAAATGTAAAAAATAACCTTTGAAGTACTCAATAAAAGTGCCATTAGAGAAAGGTGAACGAGGAAGCAGGATCAGGAGAAAAACGAGAAAGCCCAAGTAAGTAGCAGTCAGCAGGAATGACTGAGACAGCCGAAGTCTTTCCCTTGCACCTGATCCTTCTTTCCCTGCAAGAGAGCTGACTCAGCTTCTTGTCAAGGGAGGATGATTATTAGGAGCATCCTTCGGTGAGGCTCTGGGGGAGCTGATTTTAGTTCAGCTCCTGCCTGTCTCTCTTGTTTGCTTAATATCCGTGGCATCGTTGAAATTGCCATAGTCCCGGTGATCAAAGTGACTGTGATTTCTACAAAAGGAAAGAAAATGCCTCACTTATTTATGAGACTGGCATAGATGGGAAAGTGCAGTAATAACACACCATCTTTTGACTGTGAACCTCGCTTAAGTAGTCTTTTGATGACTCTCTGCTTTTCTCAGGTTATCTTGCTCCTGTTCTTTGAAAAGGTAGTCAGAACGGACTCTTATCAGCAGTGGTGAGGGAAGAGGCAGAGTCTTTGAGTAGCTATGGACCAATGTCAGAAGGTCCTGTGCCCTTATTTTCCACAAATATAAAATTGAGGCTAGGTAACTCATATAGGCTCTCCTAGCACTTTGGGAGGCTGAAGCAGGAGGATCGCTTAAGACCAGGAATTTGAGACCAGCCTGGGCAACATAGCAAGACCTTGTCTCTACACACAATTTTAAAAAAATTAACTAAAAAAAAAACTTAATAAGCCGGGCTCGGCGGCTCAGCCTGTAATCCCAGCACTTTGGGAGGCTGAGGTGAGTGGATTGCCCGAGTCCGCGGGTTCAAGACCCACCTGGACAACTTGGCGAGACCTCATCTCTACAATAAATTTTAAAAAAAAT
>NW_007248830.1:770697-810347 GCF_000164805.1 Carlito syrichta
AAGGCAGAAGGATCACTGGACCCCAGCAGGTCGAGGCTGCGGTGACCGGGAGCGGCCACTGCACTCCAGTCTGGGTGACAGAGTGAGACTCCAACTCAAAAAAAAAAAAAAGACTTAATAGGCTAAGAGATATAAGCAGTATATATGACAAAAAATGATCACTTTCCATTTTATGGTGAGAACTTCTACAAATCAACACGAAAGACAAACCATTGCTTAAATGGGCAAATGATATAAACACAAAATGTAAAGAAGAAACTCCAGTGGTCCATGAACATATAATAATAAATTTAATCTCAGTAGCAATAAAGGAAATGGAAACAATAACTAGCTAGGTGTGGTTGCACGTGCCTGTAGTCCTAGCTACTTGGAAGGCTGAGGAAGGAGGATCACTTTAGCCTAGGAGTTCGAGACTACAGTGAGCTCTGATCATACTGCTGCACTCCAGCTTGGGTAAAAAAGGGAGAACCTGCCTTTAAAAAGTAATAAATAAATAAATATGTAAAATATTATGACCAGCCTTACTTATAAAGCACATATGTAGGCACATCATATTTATCATTTAATGTATCAAAAATGACTGCCTACTGAGTTCTAGGCATGTCAGTAGGTTCTGGGCATTCTACAATGAACCAAAGAGGCAGATACTATTTTTCAGGTGAAGTAAACAATTAAAAAACAACAACTAATATATTGAGCTGTTGATGCTAAATGCTATAGAAAAAAATAAGACAAGGTAAAAGGCACAGAGAGTACTTGGGCATGGTTGTTTATACTGGATGGTCAAATAAAAATTCACTGACAATGTCATAGTTGAGCTGAAATTTGTAAGAAATACAGGAGTGAGACACGTGGATATATGACCGGAACAGGAATTCTAAGACCTGAGATGGCAGCACACTTGTTGTGCTGAAGGAGCAGTGTGACTGGTGCTGAGGGGTCACCGAGGAGAGTTGTTACCTTTGAAGTGAGAGCTTCCTGGGGAAGACAATGGATTCAGAACTCCCTTTTAGGCCCATGAGACTGAGCTAAATGTAAAGCCAGTGCGTGATTTTTGAGCATAGACGTGAAATGTTCTGTCTGGTGCTTTAAGATCATTCTGGCTGCAGGATAGAGAATGGTCTGAAAGACAGTAAGAATTGAAGATTGGAGCCTGGTTCAGAGGTTATTGCAAAACTTCAGGCTAGAAATGAAGATGAATTGCGACAGGATGGTATTGATGGAGAAAGTGAAATGTGATCAGACTCCAAGGGCAAAGGACAGTCAGAGAATGGAATTACCAATTGTTGTGAAAAGGAACAATGGGAGAAGCAGGTGGAGGAGGCAGGCTGTTACGTTGCAAATTCCTTAGACAGACAAGTGTGATGTAAGTTAGTGATTGGAGGTTTAAGCCAGGAATTCAGGGAGGTTACGCAAACTAGAATTATATACTAGTGTGTAAGTCATCAGGTGGTGTTTGAATGGTATTTAGAGTCATGAGACCAAATGAGGTCACATAAGTGCAGCAGTTCTCATATTTTATACTCAAAAGCTATGTTTATGTGGATTTAATCTCTTGGTATCTACTGTGTAAGAGATTTTACATATTTGGACTATATCTACATATTTTTATCATACTAGGAATTAAAACAAGTATATTTAAAGCAGAAGAGTACACAAGCACTTTTTAACTAAACATCAAGTAACTATATCATTTTGTCTCTAGCAAATTTTACTACATTTTTATAAGAGAAAGAGAGGAAAGAAGACAAATAATGCCTTAGTATTAGTGAAATAATTTTGTCTGCTATATGCATAATGCAAAGTTATCAAGGTCTTTCAGGAAACTCTGGACTAACCTTTGAGAATCATGACTTAGTGAGTAAACTAATATATAGGTATATTGAAAAGTGCTTAGCCAAGTATTGATCTTTGATGGATTCTTATAGAGATTTATGATCATTTTCTTAAAACTTGATGAGTTTTCTGGCTCAATGCATGGCAAACTAATATGGTATACAAAATTCTTAAGCTCTGAGAAGTTTACATATCGTATGCTTCTTTTCTTTGGACACTATAAAATGCCAGTTTGTAAAGTACTCATTGAAATAAAGAAGCTTATGGTGTCATGTGTTGCACAATTAGGCATGTGATATTTACTATTGCTGTTCAGATTCACAAATGTGAAATCATTACAGTGAGGGCTCACATCATTTAAGTAATGACAAATATCCATCATCATAATTGTAAATAGCAGTATCTGTAGCTTGAGACTCTTCAACCTCAGAGTCCACAACATTTGTGTCTTTACATTCTCTGTAGCATCTAGTACAGTGTAAGACTGAAGCTAGAGTCAATTGTAAAAACAATTAAATTAAATGAGCAAAATAAATAGGCATATGGTTCTTGGATTCAAAAACATGTTCACTTAAATAAAAACACAGGTTATATAATTCAAGTTTCTACAGTTGAAGAATAAAACAATGATTCCAAATGTGAAAATACTAATTAATATTTACAGGATATCTTTTGGTGTTTTTAAAATTATTTTAAAAATAATTTTAAAGCTTAAGAACATTCTGAATAGTAGAGTTCTAAAATACAATAGAATTGCAAAGTAAGAATGCTATTAGCTTGAAATTGTCCTAAGTATCTGCCTCTCAGTTTGGATAAAAATTATGAGTGTTTGAAAGTCATATTTCCATATCTATTTGCAGTCATTCAGTCTTTCAGTAAATTTGACCTTAATAAAGATACTGTAAAAGCACATTTTTTCCTCATCAATAAATTTACTGAGTTATGTAATGAATGTTATGATGGAGGAATACATAGTAAACTGAAACAATACAGAAAGTAACATTTATGTCAACATTTTGAATTATTTGTCTTCTTCTTCAATATATTTGAGGAACATATGGGGAGGGCGTTATGCCAAAAAATGTATATACATTTTAAGAGATGTTATCTATGTTTTACTTTTTGAAGTTGAATTAAATTACAGTCACAATGTGTAGTGTAACATTTGCTCAATGGTGCTTCCACCATTTTCTTTGAATTTCCTGCCTGTTGCAGAGTGATGTTAGCATTCATTTGATTAATGCCATTTTTTGAGTAAACATCATATTTAAAATGTGTATATATTTTTTGGCATCCCCTGTACATTCCATCAGTTACAGTGATGTCAGTGTCTATTATCATTTAAGGGAGCCTGTGCATGGGTGAGGAAAGGTGGAGGGAGACAGAACTGTTGGAAAATAACAGAAAATACAACCTTGGGGAGGTTGGTCTGAGCCCTGGAGTCTCTTGAGCAGAGTCATGCGAGACCTATAGAAGGATGGCTGATTCCCTGAGGATTTTTCACCAAGAGAACTTTCTAGGTTTTTTTGTTGTTTGCTTTGTTTGTATCTACTTGTTTGCATCTGGTACATTTGCTCTGAAAGTTCACTCTCCTCCTTCCTCTACTACTTTTTTGTGACGGGAAAGGGTAGCGATAGAAAAAACAAGTGCTAGTGTCTGCCTATGTGAAAATGGGTATCTTGTCAACCTCTTGAGGCCAGAAGAATTTTGTTTCCTCTGTCAGTTACAGTTTCACAGGAAGCTGAGGGAGAGGACCACATTTAATGATGGATTGTTTGGGATGGATTCTCCCCTATCATGATTCATTCACTGGGAGGAACATGTCAATGTGCTCTTCTGTGTCTCTTCTCTCTTTCTGTTCAGAAAATGTCAGTTCTGTAAAGGTCATAAGCTTAATCAATTAATTATGGATTCCAGAGATCAGCTTATTTATAAATGGTCTTCATACTTTATGAGCAAGTGTTTGCATTGTTTAGCTGGAGACACCGAAATTCTTTTGCTCTATGTAGTTAGTTTCTTCAACATATGTATCTTTTTTTAAATTTTTAAATTTTTATTTTTTTTTGAGTTGTTTTATTTAAAGTTGCAGTTACTTAACTGTTGAAAAAAATTTGCTTTCTGTTAGTCTGAAATCAGCACAGGAAAAAGAAATACAAAATGAATCAGTTTGTCAAATATGAATTACTGTACCAGGAATGTGTATCTAGCACATTGAAAATAACCCTTTTCCTCTTTCTACTTTATTCCCTAGGAAATATTTAATTGGAACTGAAATGCAGTCTGCTTATATAATACAAGCACATTATATCTAAATGTAAATAAATCACAAGTTAAACACTCTTCATAATAAAGATAAGGCTGGAAATACTCTTACAAAAAAGGTTTTTTTGAAACTTTTTGAAACCATGTCCTTAGCCTCAGGTTTGCAAACCAAATAAAAGACAATCATTTCTCATTTTGATTATTTTCAAATGTGTTTTGTTTCTTCTTTTAAATTCTTTCCTAGTGTGCACTGGTATGTGAATGTACAGCCCCAGAGAGTGTGAGCGGAAAAGATAACTTACCTTTTTTGAATGCAGGTATGTAACTTGGTTTCGGATATTTATATTATTTTCACATAAAAATAAAGTTTAATTTCCTGTGACCTCAACACTGAGCCTGGGCTACATTTTCAAAGTCATTTGTGAAACTTAATGAATGAACTGGTAAGTCATGGGTAGCCATCAGAATGGGAGCACACTGTACAATAACAGAGGAAGGATATAGAAATATGTTAGCTATATAGCAAGACAAACACAGTCATGTGTTGCACAATGATGTTTGTCATTATACAAACCACATGCATGACAGTGATGATCACGGAACTAAAACATTCCTATTGCCTTGTGACATCTCGATGATCCTGACCCTGTTGGAGGCCTAAGCTAATATATGTATTTTTTACTTCGTTTTTAAGAAAAAAGTTTGAAAGGTAGAAAGATAAAAAAATATAAAATAACTTTTAGAATAAGGTTATAAAAATATTTTTGCATAGTTGTGTAATGTGTTTTAAGCTAGGTGTTATTATGAGAAAAAAGTTAAGAAAAATTTTTAAAAGTTTATAATATAAGAAAAGTTATGGTACTCTAAGGTTAATTTATCACTGAAGAAAGGAAATTTTTTTTTTTTTGAGTTGGAGTCTCACTCTATCGTCCAGACTGGAGTGCAGTGGCCGCTCCCGGCCACCGCAGCCTCGACCAGCTGGGCTCCGGCGATCCTTCTGCCTCAGCCTTCCAAGTAGCCGGAATTACAGGCATGTGCCATCACGCCCAGCTGATGAAAGGAAAATTTTTAAATATAAATTTATTGTCGCCTATGTGTACAGTGCTTATAAAGTCTATAATATAGTATTGTCCAAGTCCTTCACATTTACTAACCACTTACTCACTGACTCACCCAGAGAAAGATTCTAGTTCTGCAAGCTGCATTCATGGTAAGTGCTCTATAGAAGTGTACTCTTTTTTTCTTTTCTTTTTTCTTTTTTTGAGTTAGTGTCTTACTCCATTGCCCAGACTGGAGTGCAGTGACATGCTCATGGCCACCCCAGCTTCTACCCGCTGGGCTCTGGAGATCCTTCTGCTCAGCCTTCTAAGTAGCCGGAACTACACCTCGCTAATTTTTTTTTGTTTATTTTTTGTAGAGACAAGGTCTTACCATGTTGCCTGGGCTGGTCTCGAACCTGCGGGCCCAGGCAATCCACCTGCCTCCCCCTCATCCCATCCCAAAGTACTAGGATGACAGGCTGGGCCTAGTGTACTCTTTTGTATCTTTTATACCATATCTTTCCATACTAGTTCTATCTAAATATACAAATACTTACCATTGTGTTACGATTGCCTGTAGCACACGGTATGGAAACATGCCATATGGGTTTGAGCATAGGAGCAATGGACTCTTTAGTCCAGATGTGTAGTACGCTATACCATCAAGGTTTACGTAAATATTTTCTACAGTGTTCACATGATGAAATCATCTAAGGATGCGTTTCTCAGAATGTGTCCCTATCATTATGTGATGTGTGACTGTAAGTTGCTTTTTGCTTTTAGCTATTGAATTGTGTATTATCTGAAACAAGAAACACAAGACAGTCTAAGTCATCGAAATGGTGAAGCTCATATTTATTTTGACTTCCTAATTATACAATTCATAAAATAAAATTGTTCAGACAATAGGTACAGGGATTCAGTCCGAAAGATTCCTGACCACATGCATACATTTTTGGGAGTGTATACATGTACCGTGTTGTTCATAGTAATATATTTGTATTTCAACAGGGTACTGATCTGTGGATTAAATGTGTTTATGAGTACAATTGAGACATATGGTACAGTTAAAATAGATGTGATAATATGAATATGTAAAATCCTGTAACATTTTTAAATTGTAATGAGACTTGTATGACCATTGAGGGTATAAATAATGACTACTGTTAAATAATGACTACAGTCATAACAATGTGCTAAATGCTTTATATGCCTTGCTTCAGCCGATTCTCTGACATGTGCTGTGAGGAGGATACTATTGTTATCCACACTTTACAGATGTGGCAGTTGTTCAAGGTCACCTACCTAGTAAATAGCAGGACAAGGATTTAAACCCAGTTTTGATTTCAATGTCTTTGCTCTTACTGGACTGTGGTATTACTAAGAAGACATTAATTAATAGGTTGGTGTCACAGAAAAATGCCTAACTCTTTTTTTTTCTAGCTCCGTCATGTTGTACATTTAAGTAGTGACATAGATAGCATAATAATCAGATTAATGAATAATGCAGAACTTCAAGGCCTTACTAATATATAACCCCTAAATTATCAGCAACTTTTCCTTGCAGGAGGCAGCCAATAATAGGAATGGAGAAGGGAGGGCACCCTTGGGCTATGTTTAAATACACAGAGAAATAAAATATTCAGTTTAATTGAGAAATATGTTTAAAAAGTCAAATCTACTTACACAGAATAAGGGATTATACCAAAGAACAGCCGCTTCTCAGCCTATGACCAAATAGCATTGGATTTTTGTTTGTTTCTTTGTCTTTATTAAAGATTTAATATCAGGAGGTATTATTAAACCATGTTTTAAAGGTTCTACCCAGAAAGCTAGATCAGCTGTACATCATAAATAAAGCACCTGATGAATTTCCCTGTAAAGTATTATCAAAGGGTCCTCCTCGCATTTATTTTCCAACTGAAAGTTGATTAAACCTTTAGTTCTTTACTTCAATATTCAATATATTCATAGTCCACAACCTATTTATTTTACTAAATATCATTTTTGCAAAATAAATTTGAGTGGGGTGTTAAGTTCATGTTAACTATACTTTGACTCAGGCGATCACCAAAATAATTTATACTATAAATTATGTCAATTTTTAACAATTTGCTTATATGAATCTTTAACTTTTTATACACTCAAAAATAAATGCCATTTTAAGATATTGATTGGTTAAGTATAAATTTCAAGAAGAAAGAGAAAAATTACTCTTGAAACAAGCAAATCTGTTACCTAAGGAAGAAGAGACAAAGAGAACACACTGAAAAATAAAAATCTGCACCTTCTAATACTTGTGTCAAAAAACCTGTAAGGCACGATGAGTCTTGGAAGCCATATTAACACTTCCAGACAACTAGGGTGTTGTTTATTATGCATAAATTATAGTATGACAAAGATAACTGACATGAAATTGATGGGAGCAGCTGCATTCTGCAATTTAAGTATACTTAGTAGAGTGAAAATGATCAATTATTGTTTTTTCTTTTTGTGGAGGTGACCATTTTGGTGGTGATAGTTGGCTTAATTCTGAAAATAAGGTAACCCGAAGGAACACTGTGAAACTAGGATACTTGCCACAATTTTTTTTTTAATTTTATATTAAAGGAAGTCAGACTAAATGAAAGCCAAATGCTCTAAAGTCTAGATTTTTAAAAAAAGTATTAAAAATACAACTAAACACTATTCATAAAATGTTTCTGTTCAGAATTTAAAAGCGCTTTGTGCAGGTATAGAATATGTATGACTTTGGCCTGTGTGTACCCTTATCTTTTGTTCTATTTATTCATCTATCTAAATTCAGCAACTTTGGAATTAATCCTTCGTATTCCCATGTGGTATTTAAAAAAAAAATCTGCAGGCAAAGGGAGCTATTGACATTCTTCTCAAGTCTTTGTATTAATGTATTAGATGGAACTTGCCAGTCTCAAGTGAGTTATGAAGTACTTATTGAGTGAGTGGGAGAGAATGTCATATCTCATATCCGCTCTTCACTACTCCATTTACATCTCTAGAGGTTTCATTTATAAATCAGGAAATTCACTTATCTATTGTAAAACTAAGAAGAAAAAAGCTCTTTTCCATAAGGTCTTACTCTTTTCATGGCCTTGCAAGTTGAATGTGTATATTGGGAGTCTGGGGAGTTGAGTGTGGAAGGAGAGAAAGAATGAAGAGTAGTGGGGCAAAATTTACAATTCCACAAGAAATATATATGGGACCCCAAACAAGGCGCACCAGAAGACACAGTAAGCATTAGATATGTGAAGCTCTTATTTAGTTTGACTTTCTAATCACATAACTCATAAAGTTGCTAAAACAGTAGGCTTACCTCTTTAATGATTTGCTTTTTAAGCAAAATCATACCAAGCAAGCCAAAATGATTTGATATTGGGAGTGGAGTAGGAAGGGGAATAGGGGAAGTTAATTTTGACTGCAGCTGGCAAGGTCTCTCACATGGTCATGGAGTTTGGTATCCTTACTAAGTCATCAACTGAGGCAACTTGTCTGCAGCTGAACAATAATAAGTGGGTTCTTGTCATTTCAACAGAAAAGTGCTGGATGGGCTCTCAAAGAACTGGTGTCAAAGCCTAGGTTTGTTAACCAGCAACGTGACCCTGATAGTTCAGCTTCTTTGCATATCAGATTTTTTTTAAATGACCAAATTAAACTGAATAATTTTTGAATTTCAAATGCTTGAAGTTAGTAGTACAGTTTAGTTTTTCCTTTTTAGAAACATTTCATTCAAAGATTCATTTTAATAAGTTTTACAAGGAGGCACATATAAAATCTTTGTCATTTACAGTTGTCTTTCTCAGGAGTTATCCTTTACAGTTAAAAAGCCTGCAGGAGATAAAACTTTTAAAACATTTGTGAAGACAATTCTCTCTAGCTTTCTTAATTTTTCCAATTTTCTTCCTCCTGAAATTGTAATTCTACAGAGTACTTCAGCCCATGGGCTCATATTACCATACCAAATCTGAGGAGCTAATGGGTCCCATCACAAAGTTTTTATTATTATCCCATTTAGAGTGAATTTCCCCTGTCAGCATTAGATCTGATTTTTTTATTTGTATTTTTTAGTTGAATTCCATACTTCTTGAGTCATTAAATTGTCCTTTATATTTAAAGACCATTTCTGTGCTATATATTAATGTGCATACTGTCTTGCACATTCTGAGATGGTTTATCTGTCAGCAATGATTTCCATGACTGTGCGAGTTGGAACCTAGACAAAGATGAGGAGAATGCGCAGCTATTAGTCATAAATATGTGCAGTTTGCCCTTCTATTTGGAGAACTTATTGGTGTTTGTACTTCCTGCTTCACAGATGAACCGTACCTTTCTCAAAATAGACCCACTTAGCTTTAATTCTTTTTCCCAAAATGGTGTCAAATTGTCTACTACTGTAGCTCTGCAGAAGATGCTAGATGCAAACTACTTAAAAAGAAGAAATATTGCTTCTCTTTATTTTTTCTTCTATTTACAGTATATCTTTTAGATTAACAGGCACCAGACTTTTAAATCCTGTAATTTGAATTCCACATCATTTAGCATGAACCCTTTCCCATTGATCTAAACATCTCCCAGCAGTTAGAACTTGGTCAATATTTTATTGGTTAAAGAAAAATCATTATAAGAGGCCAGGCATTGTGGCTTATGCCTGTAATCTCAGCATTTTGAAAGACCAAGGTGGGAAGATTGCTTGAGCCTAGGAGTTCAAGACTAGCCGAAGCAACATAGCCAGACCTCATCTCTCCAAAAAATAAATAAATAAAATAATTAGCTAGGTGTAGTGGTATGCACCTGTAGTCCTGGCTTCTCAGGAGACTGACTGGAAGGATGACCTGAGTCCAGGAGGTCGAGGATGCAGTGAGTCATCTTGCCACTACACTCCAGTCTGGGTGACAGAGTGAGACCCTGACTTAAAAGTGTGTATATATGTATATGTAAATTATAAAAAACAAAAATTTTTACCCTGCTAAATGTGCACCTGAGATCCCAAGAGAACCAAGCAAGACAGCTGACTTCCCTATGAGGCCCTTTAGACAAAGGTGATTCCTAAGCTTAAACACATATACATAGGAGAGTGGGGAAGCGCAGGTGGGGGTGGGGTGGGGAGGATGAGGGGAGGCAGAGGGGGAGGGGGAGGGAGGGAGAAAGGTCTCATGGGAAACAGGTTTCAAATATTGAGGGACTTGGAGTCAATGCACTCACAGACACCATCTAAAAGGAAAAATACCCAGAACCAACCTGATGTTGGAATGGGGTCGTCAGCAGCCAGCGAGGCATCTTTCTGGTGATGTACAACATACAGCCATCCTGTAAGTAGAAGATGCCTAGGGCAGCAACTGCAGCCAGGCTTGGAGGGGAATACATTCTTTACCTCTTGAACACAGTGAGGGGTTCCCATACCAGAATACAATCATGCTTGTCAAATGACAGACAACAAGTGAATCTTCTTTGAATTTATGCTTCAGGTAACAGAAAACCCACAGTTATTCTTTCTGTGTGAAAGACATTCACATTTAATTATTTAGATTTAGAATAAAATATTTTATTAGTTTCCTTAAAAATTACCAACAAACTCCCATTTAAATTTTTTTTTCTGCCTCATATAGCGCCATGGATTTTAATTGCTTTTCACAATACCACACAACTGAGCTAAATATTGAGATAACTTTCTCCTCACTACCACCCCCATCCAAAGCAATGAGTGATTCAGAATATGTTAAGAGATGTCTAAGCTTCCTCCGTACTCATTTTGAGTCCTGATGAATTCCAGCCAAAAAGGAAATTTTCAGTTTTTCCTTTTCATTTATGCAGTACTAAATCTACTCTCCTATCAAATGTCAGATGATAGTCATTTTATAGTAACAAAGATATCTTTTCTTCATATGGCTCAAATAGATGTTGTGCTTGGGTGTATAACTTTCTGATATTAAAAAAAAAATGGTGGCCATTTGGCTTGTTGCATTGTTCCTTGATCCTTTTTACTTTCTTACTGGATTTCTTTGCCATTAGCTGTTTTAACAAATGCGATGCAATCCACCCACTTTACTTTTCATGGGGAATTTTCAACATTTTAATTACTGTGTACTAATAGAGAATTTAATTTAGAGTGTTAATTAAGTTCAAATGTTAGAGTGAATTTCACTGTCTAATAACCAGTGGAACCACCTCTTAGACACCTTTAAATGCTTCAACTATCTTTATGTTATAAGTCCATGTATCTCCTTCCCTGCCCACCTCAGGTAAACTAGAAGCAAAATATTAAAGGCAGGAAGATGATAACATCAAAAAGTTAACATGTTGTGGATGAATGTGGTTTCAACTGTAGTTAATCATCCTGACGCCTGTGCTCTTCCCCGGAGTGGGGTTCTTAATTATGTCTTTCCTCTTACATTTTTTATTCTCTCAATTTACATAATTGTTGGTGCTGTACCTGTTCTCTTCACAGAAAGATAACGAGGGGAAACATCTAAAACAAGGTCTAAGTTCACTGTTCTAGGCACAGGAGGAAAACAGAGAACAAGGAAAACTGCATGGCTCCCTGCGACCTCCTTTTTCCAAAGCTCACATTCCCCTGGGAGACATGGACCAGTAAACACACTACTGTAGTAACATTGGTAAGAAGCATGGTAGAGATGAAGGGATGCAACAAAAAGGAGAGATGCCTATATAGAGGGAGACAGTGGAGGCTAAGGAAGGCTTCCTGGAGGAGGTGATAACTGGCCTAAGATTATAGAATGATGACATGTAGCTAGGAAAGGGGGAAGTTCCTGTGAGGCACAGAAAGAGGCATGTTGGCAAGAAACAACTTGAGGATAGTTGTAAACCACAGGTTGTTCCAGATTTCTCAGCATGAAATAGGGGCCAACTTCTTGCTTTCCTAGTTGTTCCCTTCACTGACTGAAACAGAATGAACAGAGCTGAAGCAAGTCCTTTTTCTGACCACCTGAGATCTAAAATCCAAATTCTACATATGAAATTCACCAACTGTCACCCACTGGAGACAGGTATTACTTTTATGTTTTATTAGGGCATCTGTCATAGTTTTTCTTAATTTTGGCCTTCAGTTGAAGATGGAAGGCCAAGAGCTTGTGGGTTGGGTTGGATTGAGGATATCTCTTTGCTATATTTTTCAGCTGTTCTCACGCTTTTCTTACCTTCTCTTTTCTGTAGCTATGTTCACAACAGTGTTTTTGTCATCTTTGTTTAGGTTTTTCAGTTCTCATCCAATGTTGGAAAGAGCCAACTTGCATTGATTGTGTATATAATCTAAGACATCTTCAAATACAAAAGAGGGTGTGTCAGCATCTAATTGGTTTACGAAGACATCCTTAGAAAGTATAATGTAGCTTTTGGAGAATAGACAATATAGGTGCATTCAATTGAATAATTAAACAATTAAGCAACTGCATAATTAAAACTACAGAATGAATGGATTTTCTGCAAGAATCTACGCTATCTTAAAATAATGATTTTGCAAGGTCTGAAGCCAATAAAGTGAGATTCATTTAAATATGTAACTTCTACCACTTCCTGAAATCAAGAAAGTGTGTGAAGATAATCACAGATTAGCTTCATTTGGAAAAATGTACAAAAGATAAACCTGGTGAAGGAAGTGTTGCAGTGTTTTCTTTTTTCTTTTCTTTTTGAGGTGAGGTCTCACCTTGTCACTCAGGGCTCGGGCAATCTTCCTGCCACAGCCTCCTGAGTAGCTGGGATTACAGGTGCATGCCACCATGGCCAGCTAATATTTTTTTTCTTGTAGAGAGGCGGGTCTTGCAATGTTGCCTAGGCTGGTCTCGAACTCCTGGGCTTAAGCAATTCTCCCACTTCAGCCTCCCAAAGTGCTGGGATTACAGGCATGAGCCTATGCTCGATTGCGTTTTAGCTTTTTAATTATCTCCTGGACCCTGAATTTGTATTTCCAAAAAGTCCTTTGTCCAATCAACTGCTGATATTCCTAGTACACTTTTGTTTACAGAAAGAGAAAAGAGAAAACCATCCCTCTGATGTCTCTCTGGTTTATCTTTTCTGCCCCAGGTTGCTTGAACAACAGTCCTTTTTATTTGTGTTGGCTTTGTTAAATATTTCCTTGGCATCTTTACTTTGGATAATTCAGAACTGCAGCAGTTTGACTTTCACAGTTGCTGAATGCCATGGAGAAGCAGGTGGCATGCTACCTTGTTAAATGTCCCTATTACAGAGCTGGGAGAGACACTATAGAAATTTGAGTTGTGCTGCAATTTTAAAGGAAAAAAAAATCTGTCATTTACTTTATGTTCAGCTAAGAGGGTGGTCCTCAAGGGGAATGTATCAATCAAGATTCAGACCAGTTCAGAGCTTTGTTCTCATTAAGTCATCACAATACCATGATACGGTTCAAAATATCTCAACTGCTTTTCTTTTGGTAGAATCTGTCATATGATATTTTTTAAGCCATTGTTTTGACAAAAGCGGTGAAAAAATGAAGATGATAATATACACAGGACTGGCTTTCTTTAAAAAGAACTGATAATAGGTGTTACGTAGTTATGGTTGCTGGGAGAAGCCTGTTGTGTGGTCAGAAGAACATCTCCTACATGATGCTCTAGTGGAGTACCAGAGCTGAATACCATTTACACAGTCATTTGCTGATTTACACAGCTGGTGTCTGTGTGAGCAGCGTGTGTATCTCTGCTATAGGGAGAGTCAGCAGTGCTGCTGGATCAAATTTGGTTGAAACATGAACCCCACTTTATCTATATTGAGATCCTGACAAATATACACAATTTAGTACTAATATTTGGAGACCTATGTGTCTCAAAAGATCAGAACCCATAACATAAAAGTTAGATAGGACACACTATTGGGACCATTTTTGCATGATTAAGTTGCCTGACTTAAAATTATTTGTCCCAAGTGTTTTCTTTAAAAACAGCAGCATTTCTATAGAGTCCTTAAATGATGTGTATCTAGTGGTCAGAGGCGAGTTCTGAAGCTCATTAATCAAACTGCCCTTGATTTCTGCCCCAGCTACTTTAACAAAGATTTATATTTAGAACACGTTGAAGAGGATTAAAGTGAAAATAATAAAACCAAAAGTTGAAGGACTTGTTTTGGGATCAACAGAGAAAATGAAGAAGTATATTTTGTGACATAATTCAAACACAACTTTTCTAAAAAATAAATAATGTGCCTAAAAACAAGAAAAATCCAAGGATTTTTAACCAGGACTTGGAAGATACAAAGATTCCGTGCATTCTTGAAAAACAAACAAACAAAAAGAGGTTAAAAAGCAACACCTATAATGAGTATAGATAAACCAAGTAACTGAATATTTATATATGTTACTAAGGAACAATTTGGAAATTGCAGAGATTGAGATTTTGTGTTACCATGAAATGATGCATTCACATTTCTAACCATTTAATCTTATATCCTTCAAACATTGTTACTTTAAAAATGAATGACATTTCTATTTTCTTTCATTGACTGTAAGTTTTTATATTTCAGATGAAAGAAAATAAATATATTGAGCTCTATGTACATATCTATGATATATGCTGATAAAATTTAAAGATCATGCTTATATTCAAAAGATCATCTTTTTGGGCACACAACTCTGCATTTTGAAGTACAGGGTTTTCTCTTATACTGGAAATAGTCTTACTGCCTTCTGGCTTCTATTGGTGCTGTTGAAAATGAGCACTCTCTTGGGAGGGGGTATGTATGTGTCCTAGAAGATTTATATCTGATGGTTGAAGAATGGGACCTTTTTAATCAAGATGCCTGATGTGGTACCAATTTTGATTGTGATAATGTCCGGAGTGTATCTTTGAGAATGAATGATTGTGGAGGAATGGAGGAATAGTTCCTCATTTTAATATTCAGGAAGATAATATGTTTAACCAAGTAGTGAATCAGGTGTGGTGGTCCTACAGACCCTAAAATTTGGAAGGGCATTTTCCCCTGTACGTTGAGAAGATTTGTCTCAGATACCATGATCAGCATTATTCAAAGCCTTACATTCACTTCAATATCAACTCTGATTTTTAATCAACTTCATTAGTAAACTGGAGCCAACCAATCACAGGTCCTTGACTGACTCTGGTGACCGACTTGGTATTTTATTGCCCATTAAGCTTTGGTGTATAAGTGTGACAAAGGAAACAAATCAAAATAAAATTCTGTCCTGAAATAGATGACTTGGAACTGTGGTGTGAGTGCTGGCTTCATGAATAAGTGTCAAATATTATCTTCATATCTGACTGTTTACTCTTTTTCTGGATCTTTAAAAATTCTTGGTTACCTGACCTTGTTGATTCTCCCTAATCACTGCCCACTTACTCTAATTTCAGTTTTTTTACAGTCTCACTGCCTTGCTTCTGAAATATGTGGTTTCAGGAAAGTGTTTAATTGACTCACTGGCACTAAAGTATGCACAATATTTGAGTTTTAATAGATCTTAAGCCAAAAGAACGAAACTTTCTGCTATTTAAAACATAAATTTTTAGTAGTAGGGTCTTCTGAAACTTCTGAAATAGCCCAACAGCTTGTCACTTGCCATTTAAGTAGGTAAAGTTGACTAAAAGTGATCAAATGAAATTCAGATATATATTTGTTCAAAGCATATATTATCTGTATTTAAATTTTCATTTATCTTTATAAATGCATATGCTTTATAAAACCTTTATAAGAGAAAAGAATCAATAGTAAGTTAGAACACCACTGTAGATGTGTTTATGAACTGGAGTTTGATGTATATTTAAAAAAAAATTTAACAAGGGCACTATGTTCCAGAAGCTGCTGAAAAAATAAGATATGAAAATAAAAGTCTGGGAAGCTCAAATACATGAATGGATCCTGATGAAAGACAAATTTTTGGTCAAATAAATATTAGAATGCTACACTGATTAGTAACTTTGTTAATTGAGCTTTACCTAATGTGTATTTGCTAATAACTTAATTATTACCTTTTACTATTTTTTTCCAGTGTTAAGGAACCCAGTGTGTAAATTATATAGATTTCCCACATCTGACAACAAGTGGATGCGAATCCGGGAGCAGATGTCAGAGAGTGTACTTTCTTTTCATATTCCTAAGGAATTGATTTCCCTTCACATAAAAGAAGATTTGTGCAGGTAAGAGAAAATAATGTAGTTCATTAATTATTTATTTTTATGTCATTTAAAATTGTTTCAATTGACAAATAAAAGGTTGTGTATATATCATGGGAACCATGTTTTGAAATATGTATACATTGTGAAATGACTAAATTGAGCTGATTAACATATGCATGACCTCACATGCTTGTCATAATTTTTTTTCCTCTGAAACATTTTTTTTTTCTGAAGGTATGATGATAACATAAAAATCTAGCCCTGCACTGTTCACTGTAGTGGCTAATAGCCCACTGTGGCTATTGATCACTTGGAATATGACAAGTCCAAATTAAGATGTTATATAAGTGTCACATGTACACCAGATCTTGAATTCTTAGTGCGCACTTGTGTGCACTCGTATGTGTGTGGCGCACACACACAATACACACATGCACACATAAACAGAGATGATTTAATAATAAAATGTTAACATTTTGAATATATTGGGGATAAATGAAGTATATTATTAAAACTATCCTCACTTGTTTTTTTATATTTACTTTTTAAAAATGGCTGCTAGAAAATTTAAAATTACATATGTGATTTTTCATTTGTGGTTTGAGCTGTATATCTCTGAGGACAGCTTGTTATCTAGTCAGTATCTTGCACTTTGACTTTGGAGCAACTCTTGTGTCTTATGTGGATACTCTTTCTGTAAGTGATTTCAAATGGACTCTTCTTTGGTCTTCTCATTCATAGCAAAGCTTTCAGATATTTATCAGTCTAAAAAATTGACATTATGATAAAATTTGCTATGCTAATAGACAGTATTATGCAACAAAATTAAATCAGCTGCTATAATAAGGCTAAAGGATTTGAGAACTGATTAGTTGCTAAGAATATCTCTGAACCATGACTAATCAAACAATGTGTTTCTCTGGCTTTTAAACAGATCTCTAATAAATTTAAAAATGCTCATACTACTTTACAGCAAATCTCAGACCCTAAATCTCACAAAATTAGCACTTTTAAATACAGCTAACATTAACATAATTGCTGAAATAGACCTTTTAACAAAATACTATGTTATTACACTATATCCTCTATTTAACATAACTAATTTTAGAATAATATTTTGGAGTTGAAAAATCTTAGTTAAGGGATCATTAATGCAATTTTATTTAAAAATGTAGCAAGCTATTGAGAAAGTAAAGAGAAAGCCCCTTCTTATGCCCCAGTCTGTCTTTTGTTTAGAAGCATCTTAAAGAATAAATAGCTGTCTTTCTATATCGCGTCTGTTCCTTTGAGTCTTCCACAGTGCTTTCTTCAATACCCACCTCCATTCCTACTCCCACTGATACTCCTCTGTCTCCATCCATTCTTTGAAAATAAATCTGAGGTGGACATCATGGGTAGGGAGTTAGGAGAAAGAGACTGTGAAGCTATTTAATTCTGCTAGGCACAGCTACTGTGTTTACTGTTGTTCTAACACATCAAAGGGTTGTCCACCTACCCTTTTCTCTTCCCTTTCTTTGTATTTCTTTCTTTTTTTTCATATGCATTCACAGCAAGGAAAAAAAAGGAACAATACTTCCAAGTAGGAAGTACATTACCGAAGAAGAAAATCATATTTTAATTCCACAAAACAAAATAATAAGGAAATCTGATACATTCTGAAGATTGGCTAGAGACTGTGATGACTGAGCCATATACCTTTGGCTTTCTCTGACACTTTTTGGGGGTATAAATCTCCCTTTATTAGAATTTGTTGAGGGAAACAGTAGGGCTGAAGAAAGTTTGGTTGTTCCCAGGCTTTGGTATTCCAAAGATCTGGAAGGACTGATACAAGATGGCCAATATTCTATGTTGCCTGGTAAGATTTTTTCCCCCCAAAAAACCACAAAGACCATAATTTCATAAAAAGAGAGGACATTTTAGCCCCCAGAAATAAAGAAGAAGAAAAAGAATTTGGTTTAAAAACAATTGACAACAAATTTTAAAATGTTATGTAGAAAAGGAGATTTAAAAATCATTCTGAAGACACCGAAGAGAAATAGGAAAAAAAATTGTAGGAAAATTGACTAGATATCTCAGTAGAGTATAAAAAGATATGGTTATTATGAAACAGAATCAGAAATCCATAGAAATGGAACCATCTAAAGGGAATGGGTAAAAATGAAAAGGATAATGGCATAGATAATGAAATTATATAATACAGCAGTCAAGCTAATCCACAGAGCCAGCAGGAAAAAAAAATTGATTTTACAAAATTATGCCTAAATGTGGAATACAAACAGGGTAAGTTCTTCCCAAATGCTAAGCAAAGGTGAAAAAAAGTTCAAACAGGTAAGAGAGAAGATATTAGATATATAGACAAAGAGTTGGAAACTACTAAATAATTTTAAGTGTTCTTGAAGAAGAACAGTTCATACAAAAGCTTGATAGAAAACTGTGAAAGATTGCTGAATCTACAGTTATTGTTGTTTTTTTTCCTTGCACATGCTAAAATCAAGCTAGTATTATACTTCTCTGTGGAACTAAATGGCAGAACCCAATGGAACAATATCTACTGATTTCTGAGAGGAAAAGGCTGCGACCTTACATTATTGTTAGGTTATAAATTTTTTATAAATGAAGGCAGACATACTTAAATATGCAAGAGCTCAGAAAATGTCACCCACAAAACTTTTTTGAAAAACCCTACTTGGAAATATATACCATCCAACTGAGAAAATAGTTTAAGAATTATAGGGCATAGGGCCAGGCGTGGTGGCTCATGCCTGTAATCCCAGCACTTTGGGAAGGTTGGGCTAGGAGAATTGCTTTAGTCCAGGTGTTCAAGACCAGCCTGGGTAATACAGCAAAACCTCATCTCTACAAAAAATTAAAAAAAAAAATCACCCAGGTATTGTGGCACTCACCTGTAGACCTAGCTACTCAGGAGGCCAAGGTGGAAGGATCACTTGAGCCCAAGAGGCTGAAGGTGCAGTGAACTGTGATCATGCCACTGCACTCCAGCCTGGGTGACTGATGAGATCCTGACTAAAAAAAAAAAAAAAAAAAAAAAAAAAATTAATATGAAGATTGCATTATATTATAAAATTAATATAATGTAAAAATTAAATTATGAATGTAACGATTCCCATAAGAAATTGTTTCTCTCTCTCTTTTTTTAATGTAGAGATGAGGTTGCACTGTGTTGCCCAGGCTAGTCTTGAACTTTTGGGCTCAAACAATCCTCTTGCCTAAGCCTCCCAAAGTGCTGAGATTACAGGTATGAGTCACCACATCTGGCCGGAAGTTGTTTTTCTAAAAGGACAGAGTTATCTAAACTTTTCAAAACCAAGTCTGAGGGGAAGCTAAATTTTGAATAGACTTTTATAATTGGATTGAAAGTAAGCTGAAAAAGCTTAGAGGTGACCAGGTAACTGTTAATAGGCAAGTCTGCACATCCTCTGTTACTTGTGTGAGTGTATTAGTTTTATATTGATGTGAAACAAAATATTACTCCAAATCCATCACCAAGAAACAGCCATTGTTTGTATGTTACTATACTTCCTCCTGGTCTTTTTCAATATATCGATCAAAATTAAGATAAAATATTTGTAACTGATTAGTAGCCTGCATTTTAATTTGTCACCATATATAGAATCATAGATGTATTCAGAAAATAACCCAGATGTCCAAGAAAAATTAAGTATAACACCAGGGAGTGATGGTCATGGGGAACAAGATTCTGCTTACCACAGTGAGGTTTATGAAGATGGGACTAGGTATTAACAATGAAGACACAATTGCCTTTTTGGGGGGTGGATTTAGAGTGATTTTACCTTTTTAAAAATATTTTCTGTATTTTTAGTATTTTCTATGATGAGCATATATTATTTTCATGGTAAAAATTCAATATGTATTTTATCTCTGTGTAACTGTGACTCCAGGAGCAAAGAATCAGAAAATTATTAGCACAATATGAGCCTTTCTTCACAGTAGTAAACATCACTTGAGTAATGTCTAAGATTTCTTGCTTGTGAATTTTTTGGAACTAAACCGTAATATGAAAAAAGTATAGTGTTATGAGAATACTTCACTGCCAATTCAAGAACTGCTATGTTTCAGACTTGATCTCAGAAGGTGCTAATGCTTAGGCCAACCGGAGGGAGCCCCCAAAGGGTTTAAACTCTCTCACCACCCTGAGACTTTGTGTATGTACAATCTCAAATTTAATAAAAGTAGTTCACGTTGAGTCCAAATGTCACACTAACTGTGAAACTGACTAATAGCAAGAGTGTTTTTAGATGCCAGCTGTCGACAAGGACAGACACTACGTGCCAGTGATGGGAAAGCAGATGCTGTGCCATTATGTCCCTGCCAACAACATTTACACTCCATGTCAGGACTGACTGCAAGGGATAACTTTCTCCTCATGTATACATATAACATATGTGTTTGTTTTACCCAGACAAGCAAACAGTGCACACACATGGTCCCTGCAAACAGTTCACACTGACTTACTCTGTCAGGTACATACCAGCTTCAGATGTGTGAAAATTAATAATATACTGAAATATATGAGTGAGAGTTCATTCTTACTGAGTTAAAAAAATGTTATGAAACCACTAATAATAATAATACACTAATAATACACTTTAATAATCATAATACACAATAATAATAGACTAATAATATATTTTAAGACAGTTTTATTTTAAACTTTTAAGGTATTTCCTGGTTTTATTAGTTTTACTTTAATGTACTGTATAATATTTTTTCAATATTTTTATGAATACATGAAAATCAGTTGCATCTATATATGAGATGTAGAAATTTGTAATAATTTTCATTAGCTTAAAATTATCACTGTCATGATATCACATATTCCCCATGTTCTTTACTTCTGTTTCTTTTTTTTTTGTTACTTGATCTGTCAAAAGTTAAACGAGTTATATGATAAAAATCTCCCAATGACAGCTTTCTCATTAAATCCAAGGAGCAGCCTTTCCCTGTCATGTTTTTGGTACCTCTGCAGCATTCAACTGCTTCTTGGAAACAGTCTTCCGTCAGCTCCCCTTGCTGCATGCTCCCCTTGCTGCCATGCCTTCTGTGCCACCAGAGTAGATTGTTCTTTTTCTATGCATCCCTTAGAAGATGGTGTTTCCTCATGTTTGGTTCTAAATCTCCTTGCTCTCTCACTGTTTGCTCTTCGAGATCACTCACACCCACTCCCATGGAGTCCATCATCATGTCAACATAGCATTGTTTTCAAAATCCTCTCACTTGTCTTCTGAGCTCCAACTACCTGCCCAACTGCTTACTAAACATTTTTGCCTGTTTTGCAGTTACTTCAAAGTCATCACATCTAAAGCTGAACTTATCTCTTTCCTTCCAAAATCAGTTTTTGTCAATTAGTTCAATAAAGCAGTGAATTGCATATCCTTTTGCCTTATCTCACTACATTAATCCACATTCAATTTCAAATATCAGTTTCTGATCATTCAAATTCCAAAATTTCTCCCAGAGCCATTTAATTTTTACATCTTTAGTCTCTCTACTCTATTTAAACCACCATCATTTCTTTCCTGTGAGGGTGCAACAGTCTACTAATGGTTTTTCTGCCTATAATCTTACTTTTTTCCTTAGAATTCATGATTTATGTCGCAGGCTCACAAAATCTGATTGAAAATATTTAACATGGAGTTTTGCAGTAGGAGTTTTCTGGAGACAAAGTTATTTAATCACTTGAGAACTATACTGGAAATATATGTTGGAAAAGAAAGAGCATGCAAATAGTTCTGCTTTCAATTCAGTATAACATCTTCTTTTTGAGATAGTTAATCAGTTATTCAATAATTAGGATACATAATGTATTGGCTAGCATAATTGAGGCTAGCATAATTGAGGGAAATGGGAAGTGGTTTATTGTGAAGTAACTATAGGGGAAGGAATGTTTCAAGATTTTGAAAACAGCTCGGATATCCTATAAAAATGGTCTCTGTGTGTGAACGTTTGTGTGTATTTATATGTGAGTGTGTTTGCTTGTGTTTACAGTGCCTCAGGCTTTATGGTCTTTCAAGCTTGGGTTGAGTGCAGACAAGTTTTGTAGGTATTGCCAAATTACCACCAATAAAATGTTTATAGTTTGTTTTAATGCTACCATATATTTTATTTATGTTGAGTATTTTCTTCAAATTTTGTACTATTTCAAAGATTTGCTGTGTTCAGTCTACATTGAAATATGTCAGTTACCAGATAAAATGATGGTATGTATATAACTTAAGCTCTATGATATCTACAAAAGTTGTATTATATCATTATGTTCACATATGTATGTATGTATAGGAAAGATTTTGATGGCCAGATAGTATTGGCTTTATCAAAAAAGTATAAATTTTTAGGCCTGAAATGGTGTTTGAAAACCTGTCATGGTATAAAAGTTTTAAAGAAACACCTAGAAATTTTCCAGCAAAAATCAACCTCATAGCCAAACACACTCCCTAGGGAAAAATTAATTTGATTTATATAACATATTTTTTCTCCTGCACCTTTCATCTCTATACACAATTTTTATCATTAAGTGATGGATAAAGGGAGAAACTTGCTAGCATTTAGTGTTAGGAGTTTAGAAGGAAAGAATATGAAATTGCATAACAACAAACTTAAAGCCTTTATTAAATGACATGTAAAACAAATATGTATATTTGCACGTATTGCGTAGAAGAAACAATTTTGTGTCCAAAATATTTAAAGATATGAACCAAATGCTTTAGTATAAAAATATGGTAGTGTTTTAGATATGTAAACTCTAAATATAAAGCTTTATGGGCCACTTTGTGAGAATATACATGCTTTGTCCTGTTTATCAGTTTGCATATGTTGTATGTATTCTAGAGTAATGGTGATAAAATATTTTGTATCAATGATAATCATATATATTGTTCATTACTAATATTTAACATATTATTTTTTCTATATTTTAGAACTATAGTGAATGTATCTATGTAGGTACACGATATCCTAAATCTATTTCTTGAACATGGTATATGATTATAAATAAAAACATGGCCAGTAAGATGTTTTAAAAGCCCATCTTTGAAATAATAGGGGAATAGGTTAAAGAGATATGTTCTACATGTTTACTGAAATATTTTAGTATATTGCTGAATTGGTTGTCTAAGCAGTGAAGTCATGCAAAGCTATTCTGACAGATAATACTAAATTTCCTGACTTTGCACCTTATCTTAAAACATTTTGAGACCATCACTTAAACAATTATTTATTTTATTTCAAAATTATAGCACTCCAAGTCTTCAAGAATGCCTTTTTTATTTATTTTTATTTTTTTATTCGGGGCCTCACTCTGTTGCCTAGGCTGGAGTGCAGTGGCATTATCACAATGATCACAGCTCATGCAGCCTTGATTTACTGGACTCAGGTAATCCTTCTACCCAAACCTTCTGAATAGCTGGGACTACAGATGCACACCACCACACCCGGCTAATTTTTTGATTTTTGGTAGAGACAAGGTTTTGCTGTGTTTCCAAAGCTGGTCTCCAACTCCTGGACTCAAGCAATCTGCCTGCCTTGGCCTCCCAAAGTACTAGGATTACAGGCGTGAGCCATCGTGAGCCCAGCCGAAGAATGCCTTTTAAAAATATTAAAAGTGAACTGGGTTTGGTGGCTCAGCCTGTAATCCCAGCACTTTAGGAGGCCAAGGCGAGTGGATTGCCTGAGCCCATGGGTTCAAGACCCACCTGGGCAACTTGGCTAGACCTCGTCTCTACAATCAATTAAAAAAAAAATTAGCCAGGCATGGTAGTGCATGCCTATAGTTCCAGCTAGTTGGAAGGCTGAGGTAGAAGAATCGCCGGAGCCTAGCAAGCTGAGGCTGCAGTGGCCGGGAGAGTGCTACTGCACTCCAGTATGGGCAACAGAGTGAGAAGCCAACTCAACAACAACAACAACAAAAATTAAAGGTGTGTATGGAAAATTCTGTATCAGAGTCAGATATATTCAGGTAAACCCTGTTTCAAAAACATCCTCAGTATGCAAAAAGATATACTGTGGGAGTTGGTTACATGGTTACATAGTGATTCAGTCTGTCCATTTAGCATGATTTGACATTGTAAGATACAATTTATATAATTTTTAAAAATGACAAACTTTCCCTTTCACGGCCTGTAAGGCAGACATGATCTTATGCCTAATTCCTTCTCCAGCCTTGTCTTATGCCTTGTGTTCTTTGTCATGGCTGAAGCACATGCCTTTTGGGATGTCTGTTGACATTTGAATACTTGGATAAAACGAAGGCACACTGAAATTCTGTACTGACTTTAAAGAAACATTGATTAGTGGGAAAAGCAATAGGGAGCAGCTACTAGTTTAATCTCCTATTTATCAGAGAAACTTCACAGGTTTTTTTCTTTCTGTTTCTCGTTGCATTTCTTTCTCTATTTTGCTTGCTCTCTCTGAGAAAAACCAAGTCTTAAGGATCCAAAAAGATGCAATAAAAATAATAATAACAATAATAATAACATCAAGATCCTACTTTTGACTCATACCTGATGAGTGTTATTTCTTCTGTTCATTGTTCAAATGTAATATTGTTGCACAATTGGAATACCATGTACTGTGGCATTTATCATATAATGTGCATTTGTCCTATGGTCTCCTAGCATTGAGGGTGGATGCTGTGTGCCATTAAGTTCATAGTTATAGATTCTTGGTATCACTTAATGAGAGGCCCTGTGGAGTGCTTAGTATCACCAAGCTGGCAATAGAAATATGTGTCTGATTTTACTGTTTGGGTATTAAAATATTCCCCACAGGAAAGAATAAGGCAAAACTCACTCAGCAACCCCTTTTTTCCCCTAATGTGCCAAGATTTTATGTTTCAAATGGATGGTGTAGGGGAGAGTTTATTATAATGGTAAAATCACACAATTGGAATTATTATAAACCTGAGCTCAAAGTAATATGTTCACTACTTGGCACATACTTAAAATTTGTAGAAAAATACTCAATTTCCTGATTTTTTTTTTTAACTTCTTGGCTATATTATCATTTGTCTTTCTGGACTACTGTAGTGATTAAATAAGTGATCACAAAAGTCTAGCACTGAAGTCTATAGAGTTGTGTGTAAGGGGGGTGCAGCCCTGGGTTTGAAAACTGGCTTCCCCTACCGCATTCCCTGAAATGTGACATGGCACAATTTACCTAACTGCTCTAACCTTCAGTTTTGTCAACTGTAAAAAAAAAAAAAAAGAGAGAGAGACGACAAAATAATATATTCACATTGCTTTTGTGAGGTTTAAAATGAACTATTGGTGAAAAACATCTGTTGCCTAGATAGATGTACAGAGTGAACAATCTATTAGAGCTATTATTGTTGTTATTTCTCATCTCAGCTGAAAGTTGGTAGTGTCTCAGACACAAGTCTGAATCTGTAATTTATTTTAATCTTTTTTGGTCTACCAACCAAGCCTACCTCATAGATATGTTCAATATACCATGCCACAAACTCTCCATGGACAGAAAAGCAGGAAAGGCGTGCCTTCTGTCCACAAAACTGAGACTCTGATTTTGGAATAATATTCAGACTTCAGATTCATTAGGGCCTGCTAGGCAACATAAAAAGATGAACACGAACATGTCAATTTTGTTGTTTATATTATTCCTGGAATTTAGCACAATACCTAGCATATAATAAGCACTTGGCAATGTACCCTTTTTTCCCTAAGAACTCTTGAAATTGCTAGCAGAGGGCAACTGATCACATTGAGAAAATGGGAGAATTGTGTGAAAGGAAATACGAATTGGAGGATATTGTGTTGCCTGGGTTTATGAGGATGGGGGCTTAGACCAGAAATGGAAAAATATAAACAAACATATATATTTGAGCTTTAAAGGAGCTAAATCAACATTACTTGGTGGTAGATTTTCATTGGTGTAGGAAATAGTAGGTAAGCACTGACTTGGGGAGAGAAAGGGACACCTCATTGGTTCTGAGTTGAACCATTTAGGACTGTGTTATCTAATTGATAGGCATTTGCCGCATGTGACAGTTGAAACTTATTTAATTTTGGTAAAATTAATTGAAATTTAAAAGTCAGTTTCTTAGTCATCGTGGTTACATTCCAAGTCCCTAATAGCTACATGTGGCTAGTTGCTATTTTATTTTTATTTTTTTTTGAGTTGGACTCTCACTCAGTCACCCAGACTGGAGTGCAGTGGCTGCTCCTGGCCACCGCAGCCTCGACCTGCTGGGCTCTGGCGATCCTTCCACCTCAGCCTTCCAAGTAGCCGGAATTACAGGCATGCGCTACCACACCCGGCTGATTTTTGATTTATTGTAGAGAGGAGGTCTCGCTGCCCAGGCGGGTCTCGAACCCACAGGCTCAGGTGATCCACTCACCTCAGCCTCCCAAAGGTGCGGGATTACAGGCTGAGCCACCGAGCCCGGCTAGTTGCTATTTTAATAGCTAACACAGATACAGAACATTTCTGACATTACAGAGAATTCTATTGGACAGGATTTATCTTGAATAAATAGAAGTGGCATCTATACTTTTAAAAAGGAGCTGTAATGATATAAAAACCTCCTTTATTTTGGCCTACTGGAATTTACTGTAAGAAATAAAGAGGCTGGCATCAAACTTTTTACTTTACCCTTGAGGGCAAGATAGAAGTTTGGTGTCTGTTTTGTTTTGTGTTTTCCCCAGAGATTGAGTTATGTTTCTAATACAGAGTTCACTTAGCTTTAGTTGTTTAAAGCATGGGCTTTATTTTGGATTGAATTGTGCCCCCCACACAGACAACAAATTCTATGCCAAAGCCCTAACCCTGGTACTACAGAATACGACCAGTTTTGGAGACAGGACCTTTAAAGAGGCGATTAAATTTTTTTTTTTTTTTTTTTTGAGTTGTAGTCTCACTCCGTCGCCCAGACTGGAGTGCAGTGACCGCTCCCAGTCACCGCAGCCTTGACCTGCTGGGCTCCAGCTATCCTTCTGCCTCAGCCTTCCGAGTAGCTGGAACTACAGGTGCACACTACCACGCCCGACTAATTTTTTGATTTATTGTAGAGATGAGGTCTCGTCAAGTTGCCCAGGCGGGTCTCAAACCCACGGGCTCAGGCAATCCACTCACCTCAGCCTCCCAAAGCGCTGGGATTACAGGCTGAGCCACCGAGCCCGGCTACGATTACATTTTTTAAAAGAGGCCATTTGGGTGGCCCTAATTCAGTCCTGCCGGTGTCCATGTAAGAAGAGGAAATTTGGAAAGACCAATACCAGGGGATATACATACACAGGAAAAAGAATGGGAGGACAGAGTGAGTATCTGCAAGCCAAATAGAGAAATCTCAGAAGAAACTAACCCTGTTAAAACCTGCTACCCTTGAACTTGTAGCCTCCAGAACTCTGTGAAAAAAATTTCTAAGATTTGAGCCACCAAGTCTGTGATATTTTATGCCAATCTTAGCAAACTCGTACATAAATATTTGTTAAATAAATACCAAAAGAATGTTGCGTTGGTTGACTTTTCAGTAGTTACGAAGTTCATACCTGAGAAAACAATTTGAATCAGTTCTGTTGAGCTGGTGGAATTTTGTTACATTCAGATGAGTCCTTCAGTTGAGAGCTTCTAATCTTGTTCTCCTAGTCACCTATTCAGGAATACTTTTTTGGTTGTTATAAAAGTATACTCGCCAGGAATAAAAATAAAAAAGAAAATAGAAGCCTATTTTCCCAAGATTTGCGTGCAAGTACTGATTTTGCCATTTACTAGCCATGTTACTAGCATTGAACAAGTTACTTTACTTCTCAGTCATCTGTCTAGAGTTCAAAAGAATATTCCATAATGATGGAAATGTTCTATACTGCACTGTCCCCTACAACAGCCATGTGACTACTGAGCATTTGAAATGTGCCTAGTACTACTGAATTTTTTATTTTTAATTTTGTTTATTTGGTCTGGAGCAATGACTTCTGAGGATTGTAGTTAGAACCAAATGAAGAGATAAATTTACACAAAGGTAACCCTGATGATCAAAAGGGAGAGATAGCAATTGACACCTGGAAAGTCTTATGGTGTCTATCAACTAGACAGACATGATACAGAGCTTCCAGTGGAGTCTCCTGAATTTCATCTACTGATAAAACTTAACTGGGCAATCCTCCCTCCAGGCCCAGAGGTAGGAATTTTAAGAAATAGTATCCAGAAATGTTTGTAATTTCTGAAAGTATGGGCAGGAATAATAAAAAGGTGGTGGGAGTGCTGGCATACTTTCTTGCTTTAACAGCCTTTCAGGTTCAGTTTGTAATTTCCATGCCTACTTAGAATAAAAGAGCATGTAATTGATATAGGTGGATTTGGGAGAAATCTTCACACAATGCAGTGTACCACTGCTTTAAACCTAAGTAGAACACTGAATTTTAAAATATTTTTTTAAAATGCTGATTGTGTTTCATAACTTTAAAACAAACTACCAAGGGTAAGCAAGACATTATTTAGAAGTAAATAAGCAATTCAACCTTACCAAGAATAGTAAATAAACTTTTAGTCTGGAATAAAACATACTTATTATTTGTCATTTTTCTAATGCAGTTACCTAAAATTAAATTATAGAATCAGTCTGTTTATCAAATACAAATAGATTCTGTGATTACAACTAAATCTTATAATAACTGTGTTCCAATTCTTAGTCTTTGCATATAACTTGAAGCTTTATTGAGTATATAGTACAATGAGAACTTATTTTATCTTTAAAAAATTCAGAATGAATGACCACCCAGAATATTCAGGGTTTTTTTTAGCAAAATAATGGGTCATGCTTTGGAACATTAACCACATTGTCATTTATAAAAATGCGTTAAAAATAAGCCTGTGATTTATGGATGAAAATTTTATCTATGCATGGGTTGAAGCAGCAGACATTTCGAATTGTCAGCAGAATATACTGTGAAACTTGACATCCACTTGAACTTTGCTTAGTTTTATGGTGTCACCCAACCACTTATGAAATTGAAGCCAGCCACCAGTCATTTATGTGGTCTATTCTTCACTGACTTTTTAGTATTTAATTTTTTTCCTCGTGAATAAATCTTTTATGACTTCTTTTAAGTTTGATTTAAGGTTCTAATTTTGCTTAATGAATGAAAGCAGCTTGGTTGTTAAGCTTTTTCCCCATATACACCACATGTAGTTTTACTGTGTGACAACTACCAAAAACTTCTATTCAAATTGTCTAGCTATTTGTATTCTACCAAATAGTATTATAGAGCTCACTGTGGGAAAATATTTCTATTTACTTATACTATACCAACCTCAAATAACATCTTTATGTTTCTCTTACTGGGTCATATTCTTTGGTGTGTAAATTTTTATCAGACGATTTGTTTCTTACTACTGTTTTTTAAATGAATTAACTGTTATTTTCAAGTACTCTGTATTACAATAATTGCTTTTCATAATTTCAGAAACTTTTGAATTTATATGCCCAGATTTTTAAAGTTTACCATTTTGGTCCATGCTTCTAATAAAATAGATGCTCCTACATGGCCTTAGAACTAGAGAGATTTTTTTGCCTGTTTGTTAGAGAAGTTGAGCATTTCTATGGCCATTTTTCTTTTGAAGAAGTCAGGGGTGTAATTGTAAAATGAGATAGGAGGGATAAAAGACCACTAAAGATCCTAAAGTATATTCTAGATTTTTTTCCCTCTCATTCTTCTCCCACCACCACCAACCAGGTCCCCTCCCTCTCCCATCTTCTTACTCACTAAGCAAAGAGAAATCTTAGTGATAGAGTTTTTGTGTAGTTAGTCCTAAACACTATCGTGTGTGTGTGTGTGTGTGTGTGTGTCTGTGTGTATGATTTATTGTAAGGAGTTGGCTCACATCATTATGGAAACTGAAAAGTCCCAAGATTTGCAGGGTGAGTATGCAATCTGGAGTACCAGTAGTGTCAAGTATTGTTCTAAAGATCAGCAGACCCGAGACTCAGAAAGAGCCAGTGTATCCATCTGAGTCCAAACGCAGGTAAAAGCCAGGCTCTGACCAAAGGCAGTCAAGAAGGAGAATTCTCCTTTACTTGGGGGAGTGTCAGCCTCTTTATTCTGTTAAGTGACATTCATCTTATTGAATGAAACCCACCCAAATTAAAGAAGAAAATGGACCTTACTCTTCTACCAATTCAAATGTTAATCTCATTAAAAAATACCCTTACAGAAACACCCAGGATGATGTTTGACCAAATATCTGGACACCTGGTGACCCAGCCAAGTTGACACATAAACTATCACAGCAAGAAATGATATATGAAGATAAAATTTTCAAATCTTTCTCTATCCCTAAAAAAGACTTGCCTGACCTAGGATTACAGACCTAGATCATACCAAGGTTAGGAGACTCAACAACGTCTCATTTCTTCATGGTAACCAGGGCAGAGCTCAGTACTCTAGTGTGGGGTTAATATGTATTCTGACTTAATATCAAATTGAAAAAAAATCTAAGAGTCATAATCTGCAAGCAAACTTTTTATTCATTCAGTCAACAAGCTTATGATGAACACTTACCATAGGTAGGGGACTGTGGTAGGACAAATAAATGAAGAAAGAAAATTTCTGCCGCTCACAGGCTCAGAGCACATTTGTCCCCTATTGGAATTCCCCGTTGAATACATCATCAGTGGGCTATAAAACTATGTTTTAAATAGAAGTTGAAATTTGTCCTGTTCTTGCTATTTTCTGTTTTGATGGTCTTATATCTTTATATATATATATATTTTTAGCAGCAGGGGATTTTTAAAATTTTCCAAACATAATTGTACCCAGAATTCCATTATAAATTAAAGAGATATAGTTGGAGCTAGTGGGTGGGTGGAGTAAAGAAAAGAGCTTGCCTGTTCATTTACTTGCTCAACTTTGTCTTATACTTTTCCCAGTTCCTGTAGCCACAGCACCTCCAGGGATGTAAGGAATAAAATTTACAAACCACCTATCTACTTAATATTCTTTCCAATGTTTTATGCATTATAATGTAAAAAATTTTGAAGTAGTTTTGGTTATTTTTCTCTTAGTTCCTCTATGACTCATTCTATGTTGAATTATTTCGCTTCATTCTTCAGAGAGCTGTTTTGTTTTTTAATCTTATTTTTTCTTCAGGGACTCAATAGTTTGTGTTTCAAACATGCTATATGATTACTAATGTGTTCCACATTGTGGAAAGTTCAGAAGATCATAATGACCTCCAGAAACTTGCAATTTTATTGAAAAGAAAAAACATGTGTTTTTGAAATATTTGGACAAGGCCAAAAAAATATATAGACAAAAGTACTTCATAAGGTTATTTCTAGAGATCTGTAAGAATATATCATCTAGTATCAAGAATGTTATACTTTGCAGTTGGAATACCAAGACTCATAGGAACCTAGGTATTTCTCATATAGCCTTAGCAATTATATGTCTCTTTTGGAGATGTATTGTATATGATTTGCCTTTTATTTTTGTAGTCACCAGAGGAAATGGGACAGATGGTAGTAAGTGACAAAAAGTAATGTGTAAGAGTCCTAAGTGTATTAATATTTTAATATTTAGTGTTTTCTTCCTGATTTCTTTTGTCTACCTGTTTTACTCTTGAGGATTTGGGAGGAGTTGAAGACAGGCTAGAAGATTTATTTTAGAGACAGAACTCTAGTGCGAGTAAAGTAATGAATTCGTGAGATTGTATGCATTTAGCAGAGGGGTGGACTTTCCAGAAAGAATTATTTCATTGTTGTTGCCAAGTAATAACTTATTTCAGTTATTTTGAAAGTAAAAACTGTTCTTACCAAGAGTAAAATAAGAATGTTTCCTGATAGGGAAAAGGGTATTTTTACTATTATTATTGTTGTTTATTTATTTATTTTGAGCTAGAATTTCACTCAGTTGCCCAGGCTGGAGTGTAGTGGCATGCTCACTAGCACCGCAGTCTTGACCTGCTGGTCTCAGCTGATCCTTCCACATCAACCTTCCAAGTTGCTGGAACTACAGGCGTGCGCCTCCATGACCGGCTAATTTTTCTTGATTCACTGTAGAGACGAGGTCTCACCAAGTTGCCCAGACTGGTCTCGAACCCCTGGACTCAGGCAATCCTCTCACTTTGGCCTCCCAAAGTGCTGGGATTACAGGCTTGAGCCACTGCACTTAGCCAGAAAAGGGTATTTAAAAAAATATTTTCTATGAATAAAAAATGCATTTTTGCAGCTAAGCTCCTTTGCCATCCATTCCAAAGACATGCAACTATTTAACTGTAATATTAATGCCAGATTGCTCTTCATATCAATGATGCAGCATGCAGAAATTGGCCCATAAGGCTATGCTATCTTTGGGTCTTATAATGCAGGACACAATTATGCACTTGAACATATTTTAGAAAAAATCAGTTATCATATAGTAACTAGTAGGCATGCCATTCAGACTAAAATACAGAAGTCAAAAAATCCCAAATTATAACTTATCCTTTGTTCAGGTTTAGCTTTTATAGTACATGGAAATTTATAAATGTAGTTCAGGGCTGGGTACAGTGGCTCATACCTATAATCCCAGCACTTTGGAAGGCAGAGACGAGAGGATTGCCTGAACCCAGAGGTTTGAATCCATCCTGGGCATCTTGGCAAGATGTTGTCTTTACAACAAATCAAAAAATTAGCCAAGGGTGGTGGTGCACACCTTTAGTTCCAGATACTTGGAAGGCTGAAGCAGAAGGATTGCCTTAACCCAGCAGGTTGAGGCTGCAGTGGCTGTGAGCATGTTACTGTGCTCCAGCCTGGGTGACAGAGCAAGACTCTGACTCAAAAAATAAAAAATGTAGTTCAGTAAGTCAGTACTCCAGGTTTTGAATCCCACCCACTCAACATATGTCTGTTAAGTACACTCTGTTTGTTCTTTGTTGTTCTTTTTCTTGCTGCTTGTCTTGTGTTTATTTGTTCTAAAGAAGAGACTTTACATGGGATAAGGGAAGAGTGGGCATGGGGATTAAGTCTGGAAGCTTGAGCATATTCTAGTGACTCTGAGACTAGTGCGCTGTTTCACCTAGGCTTCTCCATCTGTGAAGCAAGAGGTTTCTGATTATTCTTTGCACTTTCTTCCAACTGTAACATTCTATGAATTTATAGTAGTCATTTTTTATAACAATGTTATAAAGGATGTATTAATCATGTTATCCTGTAGCTTGGATATTTTGATATTTTGAGAATGAAAGAGGATGCTAATAATGACCATGGAAAAATAGGTATAAACTGGTATATATGGCTGCTGCACTTCTAACATATATTGGTACAGTGACAAACACTGGGAAAAATAAGTAATATAGCACATACGTCTACATACACAAAAAGCCTTTTTCATCTATGCATGTAAAGAACTGTTTCCTTTGAAGTATATTTTAATCCACTTACCATTAAGATTTTTCGTCTAGTGCTTAACTAGCCACTAATCATTCCCTTTATATACATTTATATAAAAATGTTAAATGATTATATATAAATAATATGTTAACCAGTCACAAATCATATACAGAGGGTGTCAAAAATGTATCCATATTTTAAAAAGAAAAAAACTGTATTAAAATTATAATGCTCAATATATGCTGATAACAAAAGAGAAATACATGTCATGTTTGACTTCTGCAATTACAAGAGGTACTCAAAGTGGCTACCATCAGCATTCAGACACTTCTGATTAGGGCTAACTAAAAGTAATACATAGATAACTTCTCTTAAGATACAATTTTAATGCAGTTTTTTTCTTTCTTAAAGTGTGTATATATTTTTGGAACCCTTTGTGTGTGTGTGTGTGTGTGTGTGTGTGTGTGTGTGTGTGTGTGTGTGTGTGTGTGTGTGTGTGTGTATAATGTTATTCTCTCAAGTCATTAGTGGAAAAGTGTCAAGAGGGGTCCATTCAAGAAGGGCATCGCAAAAGATCCAGAATGTGTTACAAGTCCTTGGATATATGACCAAGGAGCGCCAGTGGGGTTGAAAGCATCTGTGATGAGAAACAAAACTGCTGTGTTGTGTGGAGTCTTTGGGAAATGTAAACAGCAAAGTTTTAGTGCAGACCTTTAGAATTTTGGAATGTACTAGAGCCTTCTACGTGAGCGAGCTGCTTCTCATTTGAAAAATATCTCCTGGTGTGATACTGGACTCTGATAGAGACTGAACTGCTGATGATAGAACTAAAGGAACTCTGAGTGACTCATTGTGAACTAGATATTGATTTGATCTCATTTTATGGTAAAGGAATAATATATTAGATAGGAGTGATACATTTGGAACTGAACTCAAGCAGATACAGAAGGTATGAGCGCATTACATCACAAAAAGGTGACTCTGTCTCATGTCACCTACTCTACTGCACTGATGGTTTTCTCTCATCTCACATCTATACTCACAGGAGTTCTCTTATATCTAATTCATGGAGGAGGAAAGAACTCAAACTGGTATAAAGATAAGTCAGCCTGATATGTTGAGTGGGCCTTATGGCCAATAGTGAAGCTGCCAGGCGTGGCTCGTGCCTCCACCCTAGCACTTTGGGAGGCAAAGGCGGGAGGGTCACTTAAGGTCAGGCATTTGAGACTAACCTGGGCAACAGAGTGAGATCTTGTTCCTACAGAAGTAATTTTTTGTGCTTCCTTTTCCCTGTCAAAAAAAAAAAAATAGTGAAGGAAATTTACCCAATGAGCAAGTTGTTTACTTTTTCTTCCCCTTATTAGGAGAAAGAGATAGAGAGAGATGCCTTGAGGTACAGATATACATGGAACATTGGCAGAGTTAATATCCTCATGGGCCTGGAAGAAGTCAAACTAGAAAATTGAATACAAGATATGTGAGCAAGACAGATGTGAACGGGTCTAAAGGAGTGAGCACAAAGTGTCTATGCCTCAAAAATTTTCTGCTTGTCAGACAGTAAATACTGTAGAGCAGTGGCCCCCAACCTTTTTGGCATCAAGAACTGGTTTTGTGGAAGACAGTTTTTCCACAGATGAGGGCAGTGGTGGAAATCATCAGGCATTGTATTCTCATAAGGAGCACACAACCCAGATCCCTCACATATGCAGTACACATATGGTTCATGCTCCTTTGAGAATCTAATGCCGCTGCTGATCTGACAGAAGGTGGAACTCCTCTTGTTTGCTGCTCAATCCTTCTGTGTGACCCAATTCCTAACTGGCCACGGATCAGTACCAGTCTATGGACTGGGAGTTGGAGACTTCTGCTTCAGAGGAAGCTGTCTACTACCAAGTGAACATCATCACCTATATAGTGGATACTAACTAGCCTCCTTTCTCATCTACCCCAGGATTTATGCAACAGACTCAGGAAGAGAATGACTTTGGTGACAGAAACAGAGACTATGCATTGGCCCAGGGACATGGCCTCCCCCTCCAAGGCTAATATAGCTATTGTCACTCATAACTGTTAAATGCCAGAAACAGAATGATAACGAGTGCTAATATTATACCATCTGTCCATGGTACCATAGAGACCCAACAGCTGTTTGGTGTCAGGCCAGTTAAGTGGAATCCTTTCCACCTTGGAGGGGATAGCAATTTATCCTCGGTGGGTGAAATAATAGTCTAGATAAGTATTTACTTTTTCTCTCAAATGTCAAATGTCATGGCTGGCACCTATGTTGACACGACTGGCACTATGGCTTACAGAATGCCTGATCAAATGATATAGTGCCCCATATAACATTGCTCCTACTAGGGACATGTACTACCATATCCAAGAAAGTGTCACAGTGAGCTTACAATCACTACATGCTCCATCACCCAAAGGCTGTAGACTTGATAGAAGAGTGGAATAATATTAGTCGTGGAAAGCTCAGCTAAGGAACCAGTATGGAAAAAATAAAAATAAATAACAACAAAAAAACCTAAAAACTTAGAATTGGAGTACTTTCCTCTAGGATGAAGTATATATGTTAAACTTATAGCTGATATGCTGTGTTCCTTATAGCTAGAACCCACAGTTTTGGAATAAGGGTGAGCCCCTCTTATAATCAGTAGCAGTGACCTACTTCTAGCATTTGCATTTTCTTTCTCTACAACCTTGTACTTTGTCAGTTAGAATCCTAGTTCTTGTGGCAGAGGCCACAAGAGGCATTGGTTCTCCAATGGCTACCCAGAGGGTATAGATCATAAAACCATAAAAGCAGAAGAGAATGGTAAGCACCTGGAATATAAATGTCCCTTTCTCCATCTAATAACCTTTTCCAAGGTGCAAAGATTTCATATGACTTCTCTGGAGTAGCTCAGGGGTCCCCAACCCCAGGGCTGTGGACAGCTATGAGTCCATGGCCTGTTAGAAACTGGGCCACACAGCAGGAGGTGAGTGACAGGCAGGAGGAGGTCCAACTTCTGCCAGATCAGTGGTGGCATTAGATTTTCATAAGAGCAAAAATCCTATTGCATGTGAAGGATCTAGTTTGCACACTCCTTATGGGAATCTAATGTTGGATATTCCCAATGCATGCATCCCCTGCATCTGTGGAAAAAAATTGTCTTCCATGAAAGCAGTCCCTGATACCAAAAAGATTGGGGACTGCTGCTCTACAGGACCAAAAAACAGTAATTTCCTTGTGAAGTTTTGTCTAGCCCAGTAATGTACTAACTTGTGTCTGCTTTGTTCTGTTCCCTCTATCACTTCTCTTTTTACCACCCTGTTATTGACCTAGACTTTCTTGATCTCAGGCTCTGCTTTCTAGAAAGCCTGAATTGAGATACTGAGCAAGGTTTTCAATCTAAGAAACCTTAGATTTGTCTGAGTGACAAATTAAAATATAATTAGGACTAAATAGTCCTAGCCTTTCTGATTGGAATATTATTTTGGTGTACCAGACTATCTTCTCTCCTCATCTATTTCAATATAGTAATGCACCTCTCTCTTTATCCACTTTGATGAAATGAATGTACCTGTTAATTTCTTTTATTTATTTATTTATTTATTTGAAGTAATAATGGCTCTCTTACTCTTTCCCCTTTTATTTTACCACTTTTTCATTACTCTCCTCTGGTTTATTGCACTTTTATTTTACAGTTTCTCTATATTTGAGCTTTTCTCAATGTAAAGAGAGTGTGTTAGAATTTTAGTTTGTTTTTTTCAGAAAGTGTACCATTTTTATTGTCAATTCATACAAACAGGTTCATCAGTGTATCCATCTATATAAATCGTGGCATATTGGTAGAGTGTGACAAATTTTAAACAACAGTTATGGACTTCTCAGAGCTTATGTTAAGTCACTTCCCACAGAATACTAAACTTTGATCACATTTTGTCAAACTTCTCTTAGGCAAGGTGGTATATACCACCTAGGGATCCCACAATGTAGCCAAGGGCTCCACTATCACCCTTGCTCTCCTCCCTCACCATGTCCCTTTTAATTATTCTTACTGAGAAGTATTTAGAGACAGCATAAATTGTAAAACCATGGGGCATCCATTAGTATTCTCAGGAATATTTAGCTAAGATTTGTATTATAACTATATATTGGAAGCAAAGCTTGAAACTGAACAATTAAGTTGACCTATATTCACATTTGCTATCTCTCTCCAATTTGACTGAATTACTCAGGTTCTTCTAGACTCTTGGAATTATTTGCTTGCTTTAGTTGTTGCTGAATTTGAATATTCTGCTATTTGAGTACAGAGAACTTGACTCCCTAATTCTTCAACCTTCTCTTTGTTGCCCCTTGGGTCATGAATTCTTTTTACTCTCATTGTTTACTGATTTATTACTTTTTCTCCCTGGAATTCTGTGTCATAAAAGTGAATCTCTGGACAAGTTGAGGATGAGATTAATGTTCACAAAACTTGTGAAGCCCTCTAATGAAAGATGTAACAATCCTACATCGCACTCTCACTGAAACAAAACAAAGGCAGCTACAAACATTTGAGAGCAAGTCACATTTTTTCACATCATCTATTATTCTTGCATTTAACAGAATGTTAAAGATTCTACATCTTCTGAATTTATTAGCTTGGTATTTAGCATGTTTCACGGCCAAAATAGCAAAGAAGGTTCATCATGACTGGTTAACCTCACGAAAATGTTATTGGTAAAGGTTACAGAAATGAATAAGAGATGTAACCAAGCAGCATATTAGACCATTTATCCCTATAATTTAAAAAAGGCTTTCTGATTATTTGAACTAACTTGGCTACAGATTTAGATAAAAGTTAATAACTAAAACCTAAATGACATAGTTAGCTCTTCCTTTTGATAAAGAGGGTACAATACCTAACCCTCTTGAGAAAAACTCAGGTCAATAAAACTATACCTGAAAATACCATTTATTTATTATTTAGACTTTTGTTTTTTAAAAAATTCAGTTATATTTTAGGAAAACTGGATTAACTAAGTATCTTGTGTTTTTTTCAGACACAGTCAGTTAGCCCTTCCCACATTTTTTGTGGATAGTTGGAGCCTAAAACTTAGCCATCTTTGTATTGAGATTTTAGTATTTGCTTTTTAACTGAATGTCTCCCTATAAATATAGGATGTAAGTCTGGCATCTTTGTGAAAATTTTATCAGGGATTTTAACCTTTATTCTGGTCCTTTGACATGTTTATATTTGTGTGATCTAAACTGCTCATATATTTTTGTGTTACTTTTTTTTTTTTAATTTTAAGCTAATTAGATCATAGAACTTTCCTAAGAAGAATGGTGAAACAATTTCTTATTATAATAGCTTGACAACTCTGGCTAAGGGTTATGTGTCTATGGATTTAAGATAAAAATAGTTTCTCCTCTTTTTTATTCTTAACAGAAACCAGGAGATAAAAGAACTTGGTGAACTTTCTCCACATTGGGACAATCTGCGAAAAAATGTCCTTACTCACTGTGATCAAATGGTGAATATGTACCAAGACATTCTGACAGAACTAAGCAAGGAAACAGGTATAAAATCAATAACTTTACTTACACAGAATTGCATTTCATGTGTGCAATGTGAAAATAATAAACATTGTTTTATGGAGATAGAAGATTCAAAGGCAAAATAATAATAATACGTCTAACTCTAACATTTTGAAATAGGGAAAAAAACTCATGGTATTATTATAAGAATAACTGAGATTTTTAAAAGTTGAATTTCTTATTTAAAAAAAGCAACAAAGTAACTCATAAATACCATTTTTCTTTATGAAGTTCTTATAGTATTTTGTCAAATGCATCTTTTAACACACATTTATTTATATATTTTTTCTAATAATGCTTAATAATTTTTTCATCTAGGGTCCTCTTTCAAATCAAGCAGCAGCAAAGGAGAGAAAACATTAGAATTTGTTCCAGTAAATCTACATCTGCAAAGAATGCATGTACATAGCCCTCATTTGAAAGGTATTATCTTATAATTATTTTTAAAATGGCAAATTATGTTACAGTTG
>NW_007248830.1:810367-820990 GCF_000164805.1 Carlito syrichta
TTTTTTGAGTTGGAGTCTCATTCTGTCACCTAGACTGGAGTGCAGTGGCCGCTCCTGGCCACCGCAGCCTCGATCCTTCCGCCTCAGCCTACCAAGTAGCTGGAACTACAGGCGCGCGTTACCATCCCCGGCTGACTTTTGATTTATTGTAGAGATGAGGTCTCGCCAAATTGCCCAGGCGGGTCTCGAACCCGCGGGCTCAGGCAATCCACGCACCTCAGCCTCCCAAGGCGCGGGATTACAGGCTGAGCCATTTGGTGCTTCTTTAAAAAGACTGACAATAAAAAACAGAATTCAAAAGTGTAATAGTCATATACAAATGCAGATGAAACAATTGATGCTGATATGACCCTAAATACTACAAAAGAGACTGTTATTTTTTTTAGTGAATGTGGGAAACCAAAAAAAAAATCCCGAAATTTATTTAGACAAAAATGTGTATTTATTCTTACATGTTTAAACTTCGGTCACCTTCAAAGTGCACTCCATTTGATGCAATGCACCTATCGAGATGCATTTTCCACTGCTTAAAACAGTAAATACTCCTGCCATTTTATTTGTTTATTTCAACTCTTCCACATCAACAAAACATTTCCCTTTGAGGACTCTTTTTCATCTGGGGAAACAAAAAGAAAAAATTGCTTGAGGTGAGATTGAGCAATGGGTGAGCATGGGGACATGCCATTATTGTTCAAAAACTGCTGAACTTTCAGTGTGGGGTGGGCAGGTTCACTTGTAAATCCCCCCCTCACGAAATAGGCAAATGCGGTGAAAGAATCTCCAATAAAAATTTCAATGAAGTCAAACACAGGTTCTCACAACAATGCTAGCTGGTACACTGATGATGATGGATTCCTAGAACACTTACCTAGCAGGAGAAACCTGTACTACAAGGGTCCCACCCTGCAAATGATAATTCTGGTTTTAGGGGGTTCCCTCTCATATTTCAGAGCAGCATTATGTGAATGTGGCACCTGGATTGAGTTAGAGATGGAAATACAAAATGAGTATTAGCTCCCTCAATTGATGGCTAATAGTTAACAGTTGTGCTACTGATTGAAGTTTTTCAAAAAGTTAAAACAAAATTTGTTCCTCTTTTACCTGTCTTGGGAAACCAAAGTCCAAAAATGGACAAATATGCTGTTTTTCTGACTTATTGTGTGACTATCAACAGAAGCATTCCCTTTCCTGTGGGAAAAAGTGAGTGTAGTAAGGTTTATCAGGTAGAAGACGGTATAGTATTTTGATGTATTCAGTTGTAAAAAACGTCTGTCAAGGAGAAATATATAGGTTTTTGTACACGTGCCTGAATAGGGTCCAGAGTGATGGATGTGGTATCATATTTATTTCCATTCTACATAAACTCTTACTATTTATCAGTAAAGTATGTTTTCAATACTCTTCTTGTCTCCTTTTAACTTATTGCTGTAGCAATCTTCTATGCATATCTAGGGTGACTGTATTTCTCTGTTTGCCAGCCAAAGTCCCAGATTATTCCTATTGTCCCTGCATCATGGATAATGGTACTCCCTCCCGCATCCTGTTGAATGACAGATGCTATAATCATCCTACTAGAGTTACTTTGGATCATCAAATCTTTTAGGATAAGTAAATGAACACACATGCTAACGTATACACAGAGATATTCAAAGACTCATTCTGATACCCTATTTCATAACCATTGACACAACTTAGTAGTAATTGGTATAGAAAAATCAAAATGCAAGATACATGCTGTTGGTGGAAATGTAAATTGTTGTAACAACTATGGAAAAAAGTATAAAGTTTCCTTAAAAAAAAAAATAGAAGCGCCATATGATCCAGCATTCCTACATCCAGGTATTTTTCCAAAATAATTGAAATCAGAATCTCAAAGAGATAACTGCCCTTCCACATTTATTACAGTATTATTCACAGTAGCCAAGGCATCGAGCAACTTAAATGCCCATTGATGGGCAAATGGATAAAGAAATTGTACTATGAACAAAAAATGAATTATTCAGCCTTATAAAGAAGAAAAATCATACTATCTGAAACAAAGTAGATGAACCTGGAGGATGTCATGCCAAGTAAAATAAGCCAGATACAGAAAGACAAATACATGATACTACTTCTATGAGGACTCTAAAATACTCAAACTCATAGAAAAAAAGAGTGCAATGATGATTGGCAGGGGCTTTGGTGAGAAGGAAAATGGGAGGTATTAGTCAAAGGGTACAAAATTTTAATGATGCAAGATGAATAATTTTTAGAGATCTAATGTACAGTATAGTACCTATAGTGAGCTATACTGTATTGCTTAATTTAAAATGTCCTAAGAGGATAGATCTTATGCTAAGTGTATGCATCACACACACACAAATAATAATAGTTATAATTATAATAAATATAGAGAGTGAGAGAAAACTTTTGAAGGTGATGGATTTATGAAGTAGATTGAGGTAATGGTTTCAAGAGTATATATTTATATCCAAACTCATGTTGCATGCATATATACAGCTTTTTGTGTGTCAACCATGCCTCAATAAAATGTTTTTAAAAAGTAAAAATGAAATATCTGTTCTGTTTTAGAATCGTCTGAAGTTTCATAAATCAGAAAAAATTAAACTGTATTGTTTTCTAGTTTGTGTACACCAATCTTATATAGACAACCAGCTGATTAAGTATGATGATAATTATTCTATAATTGGTAATTTTATAATTATTCTATATTTGGTAATCAAATATCTGAAATTTTAATTTAGTTCCTATTCACCACAAATTATATCAAATGAGAGAACTAGAAGAAAAAAAAAAGAGATGGATTGACCAAGGAGTTTAGGAACTGCTGTGGTTGGAACGTGTTCCCCAAACTCATGTGTTGGAAACTTAATGCCAATGCAACAATGTTGAGAGGTGGGGCCTAAGGGGAGGCATTTAGGTCAAGAGAACTCTACCCTCATGAATGGATTAATGCCATTACGAAAAAAGGGCGTTTGGGGAGTGTGTTTGTCTTCTTTTACTCTTTTGCCTTGTGAGGACACAAGGTTTGTCTTCTCTTGATTTTCCACCTTCTGTCATGTGTGGATGCAGCAAAAAGGCCCTTATCAGATACCAGTGCCTGGGTCTTGGAATTCCTAACCCCCAGGACTGTTAGGGAATAGATATTCACTTTTTATAAATTACCCAGTCTGTGGTATTTCTGTTATACACTAGCAGAAAAAACAGAGAAGAACAGAAGCTCTTCCTTGATTGGTGAGTCTCTGTTAATAGTTGGAATAGAGGCAGGGCATGGTGGTTCATGCCTATAATCCCAGCACTTTGGGAGGCTGAGGTGGGAGGATTGCTTGAGCTCAGCTTAGTCAATATAGTGAGACCTCGCTTGTACAAAAAATTTAGAAATTACCCAGGTATGTTGACACATGCCTATAGTCCTAGCTACACAGGAGGCTGAGGCAGAAGAGTTGCCTAAGCCCAGTAGGGTAAGGCTATGGTAAACTGTGATTGTGCCATTGCACTCCAGCCTGGGCAACAGAGTGAGATTCCGCTTTGGAAAAAACATAGTTTGAATAGAAAATATGTAATGATTTTAAAAATCATCAAAGACAAAGTGTCAATAAGAAATAAAGAAACTAAAATACTTAAGTGTCTGAAATAAACTTCTCTCTTTTTCTAATTGCCAAAATGAAGACTTTTATAATATAGTTATTTTGGAGTGTAATAGACCTTGGGTTGAATTGCATCTCTACCACTTTTTAACTATGACCTGAGTCTGTTATTTAATATTTCTAAGCAATTTCATTTTCATTCCTGATTTATTTTAGAGTGTGTAAAACACCTAGAATGACATAATAATAGTATTTTTATTATACAAGTGGCATTTTTTATCATGAGAAAAAACTAGATCTGTGAACATTATCAGGGCAGATAGAAATGGAGAAAAGTAATCAAGTAAGAGCCTGTTAAAAAACAATAAAGCCTTGAACTAAGGAAATAGCCATGTTTAGAGTAAGGATGATTTAGAGAGACATTTTGAAGAAATCATCAGATGCACGTGCATAATAACAGATGGAATAAGACAATGAGGAATAAAGATAATTTGGGTGATAGCTTTGGATAGGTAGCAGTGTCAATCCAGGTAGATTATATGAAGCCAGATTGATATGAATTCATATTTAATTATGCATTTAAATAATTGTTGGCTTAAAATACTTCCACCAAGCAAAGAGAAAATATTTTCTAAGCGGCCTTTTACTGTATGCTTCTTTATTAAAAATGAAAAGAACCATCTATACTGTGCTGTTTTTCAAGGTCCTAGCTGAAAAATGGACTAGATTAGATAAGACTAAGATAATATATTTTGTTTCTGATTCTCTGATTGAAAAAAAAAAGGAAAAAACCTAGCAATTAAAAGAAATAGATTTAGAAAAGCAAGTAAAAAGTGGTTTATTTGTGTATTTTCATCTGTATGTGTTTTTCTTTTTCTAACTCATTTATTGGTAATATGTATCAATTTCCTAGGCCCAGGGCTGCCATAACAAAACGACACAAACTGGGTTGCTTAAATAACCAGAATTATTGTTTCATTGTTCCAGAGGCTGAAAGTCTGAGATCAAAATGTCATCAGGGTCATGCTCTGTCTTAAACCTTTGGAAGAATATTTCCTAGTCTCTTCTTGGTTTTTGATGGATTACTGGCAATCATCATCTTTCCTTGGCTTGTTGATGCATCACATTACCTCTGTCTTCATATGGTGTTCTCCTGTTTGTCTTTAATCATCTTTCCTCTATGTATGTTTGTTTCTGTGTCCAAATATTCCCTTAAGGACACCAGTCACATAGGATTAGAATCTATTCTAATGACTAGATTTCAGCTTGATTACATTTGTAAAGACTGTGTTTCCAAATAAAGTGGTGAGGTATCTTTTATGGTGAGCACTAGTAAACCCACAAGAGAATTCAGAAAAGAATTTCTACTACTTTTTTTTTTAGTGAGAAAGCAGGATTTATTAAGAGGACAGAAAAGCTCCCACAGTGGGAGGGGACCCAAAGGGGTTACCCTAGAAAAGAATTTCTTATTCAGAATGACAGATATCAAGCAGTACAGAGAAAAAAAATGATTTTAGTTATAAATCAAGGGACAATTTAGAGTTTTCAAAGCAGTTATCTTAAGGACTGGTTCTTCCCTTTGAAGACCCAAGAAGAAAATATGGGAAAGGACTAGATATTCTAAGAGTCAAGTTAATGGGAAAGGTACTTACTTGTACTGAATAGTGAATTTTTTCTAAAGATATTAGTTTATATTATTAGGGTTTAGTAAGTAGGCTAGTGCCATGGGATTAAAGCAAAGAATTGATTCACATCCAAGCAAAAGAGTTCATTCACACCCGAGTCAGGATGCGACCAAGGCTAACAACAGCATGGTGTAGTGGGTTGAAACCAGGAAGTATTTAAGGTTTTGATAAGGAAATAGGGCTGGTTAAAAAAAAAGATCTCCAGCAACTGCATTCTTGGGTGTTGATAGCATAGGTTGTGTGCCTTTTTGTCGAGGTGACACATCTTGTGACTCCAGATAGTGGGTTGATGGTCTGTCATGGAAGGCTGATCACAGTAGATTAGGTCATCTTGGACCTTTATGGCTGGAAGATGAATACTTGGAATAGAACAGTAATCAGTACTTGGGGATTGGAAGACAATTATCAGTAGCTACCTCCTGGAAACAGTTCTGTCCTTTGTTAATGTTTAGAGGGCAAGTTAAAGTAATTTGCTAAGAAAGCATGACAGAGCTAAGTAGTGTTAAAATGGGTGCACTTTAGCTAAGATTACTCCATTTTTGGCTTCTTACCCTCTCATACAACTTATATATATTATATATTGGGTTGATGCATAAGTACCTAGTGTTTTTAGCATGCCTATGGAATGCAAGTGCTGCACTATGGTTGACTAGTCACAATTTGTCACATTTGCCAATTCTCAGGTTGACTGATGTGGATCATTGTGGATTAAAGCATTTAAATAGTCTTCATCAAAGTCAGATGGTCTTCCTGGATATGGAGACTCACTCAGGTCAAAATGGCCCTCCTTAAAATGACAAAACCATTTTCTTCTTGTCTTTCCCCCATGGCATTCTCCCTGTACATGACATAAATGTTTTGAGCCACCTTCTCTGCTATGTCTTTTTAAAACTCAAACAAAAGAATATGTCAGAACTGTTTGTGTTTTTATTTGCTTTATGCTCCATCTTTTTTAGCCCACAAATAGCACGAAGTTTCATCAAATCTGCAAAATACAAGGTGTATTCACAAGCATAAGATAGTCCCTCCAAACGACAAACAATAAACTCCCAACACCTGATTGTTACCATGCCAAAACCAAATGCCACAAACTTATGCATCAATGTAATATATACCTGACATATGTACACACATGATATATAGACACCATGATGTGCTAATGTGTATATGATATATAATATATACATATCACATATGCAACATGCTACATTATCAAGCTATGTTTTAAAAATATTAGTATAATAGACATAAAAGTTATTATTTGAAATTGGAGTTCAGTTTGCTATATAGTAAAGTTGGTGCTGTATAGACTTGATCACCAACTCTGTGTTATAATAGAGATTGAAAACACCACTGAAATTTAGGGACCCTACTCCATACTACTTTGACTTTGATCATGTTGTTTGACCTCACTTAGTTTTATTTGCAAAATAAAAGGTTAGTGGTTGTAATAGATGGTAGTGAACCAAATTTTCTCCCTGCTTACATAGCATGTATTAACAGATTTTGAATTACAGTTAAATGTATTTAAGATTTGTGATTACTAATTTAAATGTTTAGCTGAATTACAGAAAACATTTTGCAAGGTAATGGTGCAAGTAAGATTGACTAAGTCCTGGTATTTCAATGGTAAGTTATTTGGATGTGATCTCTCTTTTTTTTTTTCCACTTTCACCATTAGTAAATTGTGCCTATCCTCATTTGATTACTAAGCCTGCCATATTTGTAGAGGAGGCTTTGCAAACAATAGCAGGCAGATTCATCAAATACAAGACTAATATCTAGCTCTTGAAACAAGTAACTGAGTTGAACTAATGTTGCCATGTCTCATACTGACAAATGAAATAACCTCCAGTTCACTTTAGGTGCCCCCAGACTCATTAAGTTAATTTTTTATCCTTATTCACTACTTAAATTAAATGCAACAAATAGAATACTCAGCACAATAGAGATCTTAGCAGTGACAATAAGAATAAAGCAAAACTCTCACAATTAAAAACAAAAGTTTTTACTTCAATGAATATTATTTTCATAGGACATCAATTGTGAATATTATGAAATATAAATTCTTGTAATATAATAGTCTATATTTTAATTATTTTCTGTGTCATAGATATGTATTAGCAAAGCATATTTTGCTATAAAATTTAATGAATTCAAACTAAAGCAATTGCTTTTTTTTAACAGAGTAGACATAGATTATGGATCTGTCATAATTTATAAAACTAAAATTCTGCTTTATGTAACTCTGAATTATTAATACATGACCAACTTTAAGCATGAGTGTTTTATAAATATTAGCTATATAACCATAATTTTTGTTTGTGAGCCCTATCTCTTTAGGTATAGCTGACTGAATGATCCCAGTGCCTGACATAGCATGTTAAAAAAATCAGAACCAAAAAACAGTCTGGAGTGAACACTTGACCCAAGATCAATCAATCAAGTTTCATTTGGGAATTCAGAGAAGGTCTCTGCCAGTGAATTTAACCGCAGCTGTGTTCTAGGGAACCAAGAACTGCTCACCTTTTCCATGAGGAAGAAGAATTGAGCATACAACAATGAAACAGACCATGAAAAGAGAAGAAAGGCAAAGATAGTCCCTGTTGGCTTTTCAATTCCTTGTTGCAGCCTACAGGAAATGGGCCTGCTCTTAGTTTGCATGAGTGAAACATATCTGAAGTACACCCCTCATTATAATTTTTGTTTGTCTTGAAGGAATCTCAGGTAGGATTCTGTAAGTTGCTATAGAAAGAGCCTCAACTAATGTATATTTAAAAACAAGGCCTATGGTGGTAATGTCTCATGCCTGTAATCCCAGTACTTTGGGAGGCCGAGGAAGGAAAAGTTTGAGACCAGCCTAGGCAACATGGCAAGACCTCATTTCTACAAAAAAAAGAAAAAGCCAGTCATGGTTACTCAGGAAACTGAGGCAGAAGGATCAGCTGAGCCCAGGATGTCAACACTCTGATGAGCTGTGATTGTGCCACTGCATTCCAGCCTGGGCAACAGAGTGATTCTGCTTCAGATAATATAATATAAAACAATAAAATAAAATAAAATATAAAAAAATAATTAAAATACAATAATAAAATAAAGTAAAGTAAAAATCTTGTATCGTAAAGCTACAGTTGGAATCAGGTACAATTGGCCAAAAAGTACTGTGTGCTTATAAACAAGTCAGCTCACCTCTTTGTCCCTTTGCCTTCTCACTTCTGGACTGAGGGAAGGAGCAGACCTGAGAAGCCACTAGAGCTAGAGTGGGAGAGTATCACCTCATCAAAGAAGCATAATTCCTTTATGCTTATTATATGTTTAGTGATGATACCAAATTGCTTAGACTATTTGGAAAAAGATTTCCCTTAGAAATTTCTCAAGTCTTGTGATTCCTGTCAATATTTCATGCCATTTTGAAGTCAGGGGTTATGCTTAAATTTTACCTTGATAGGAGATCAGCGTGTCTACATTTTGACATGAGCACTATTTTGTAGCTATGGAAATCTTGAAAAGATTTTCTGGAAAAAGTAAAGTTGCTATCTAATCTCTATTTTTTTTTTTGAGTTGGAGTCTCACTCTGTGGCCCAGACTGGAGTGCAGTGGCCGCTCCCGGCCACCGCAGCCTCGACCTGCTGGGCTCCGGCAATCCTTCCGCCTCAGCCTTCCGAGTAGCTGGAATTACAGGCATGCGCTACCATGCCCGGCTGATTTTTTGATTTATTGTAGAGATGAGGTCTCGCTGCCCAGGCGGGTCTCGAACCCGCGGGCTCAGGCAATCCACTCACCTCAGCTTCCCAAAGGCGCGGGATTACAGGCTGAGCCACCGAGCCCGGCCTAATCTCTATTTTTAAATGACTTTTAAAAGGCTATGAGACAGCCCTATTACTAAATCTCAAACCAACCTGCTATTCTTAATTTCATGAGATTCAATGACTTGAATTCCATTTCCCTATTGCACTGGATACTATGCCATTTTCACAAAGCCAAAGACAATTTTGGGGATACTATAAAATGTCAAAGAAGGAAGAAACACATGTTTTTATAAGAAGGAAAACAACTAACTTTTTTTGCTTACATTTTCTGTAAAAAAAAAAAAAGCCTCCACCTAGATTTGTATAATTGTGTCTTGATACCCAAAATCTAATGGCTTTTATTATTACACATAGCTTAGTACTATTCAAACATTAAGATGCATAATTTAAGGAGCAGAATATGGCTATGGCAAAAGGTGTTCAAAAAAATAATGAGCAGGATAAAATAATTTAAAAATAATAATACAGATCTTATTGATCAAATTGTTACCTTAGAATTTTAATTTTATTGTCTTATTTCTTTTTGCTATTTGTTCTCTTTTAGAGGAAAATAATCTATTGCTGTTAATTCCAAATGTAAAGGAGTACAACTGCCCAACTAACAATGAACATGGTACTTTACATGTATGACATTCCTCACCAACTACAACATGATGTACATAGATCAATCTATTTTTTTTTAGTAATTATATGTGAAATTCAAGGCTGATGGGGCCAAAGGAGATAAACCTAGCTATTTCAACATTGAAGTATTGGTAGCTGATAATTATCAAATGTCACAGTACAAAATATTAAGGTGAACGTACTAAGTAAAAGTACTAAGATAGTACATTTGCAATTCTCATAGAAAGTGTTGATATTTCAAAAATTTGGGTGATAAATTTTAAGTGGCAGAAACTATCTCAATTAAAGTCAAGGATTACACTAGTGTCTCAGACCATGTGACAAACTGAACATACCCATAGAAGAGAAAAGCTGTTTCCTTTAACTTAAATTCATGTTGATTTTGAGAGTAACATTCAGCAGTTCCTCTCCAATTATTTCCTTCAGAATCATTCCTTGGCTATCAAAGTTAAAAGTTTGAAATGTCAAAGCAACTTTTTGAAGACCTGGCACAAAGGCCATTTAAGCCCAAACTCTTTGCATCTACAAAACATTTCGTTTACATAAAGATTCAAGCTTTTTGAGGAGTGGTTCTGATCAAAATAGATAGAATCAGAAAGCTGTAGAGAGAGACCTTGTTTACTTTTCAGTTATCTGGACATAATCTCAACCTAAGTGTCTCTGTAGAGAAGACCTGATGATATTAACAGAATATCATGGTTAGGTTGGGAGGTAAAGAAATGAAAGAAATACCTTTCTAGAATTTAAATAAGGTACTATACATCTGCTAGTTGTTTGAGCTTGCCAATTTGAAACTTAGTCTATGAAGTTCAAAAGTGAAGGATGTTTGATGACTTTTTTTTTTTTTTTTTTTGAGTTAGAGTCTCACTCTGTCGCCCAGACTGGAGTGCAGTGGCCGCTTCCGGCCACAGCAGCCTC
>NW_007248830.1:821053-956793 GCF_000164805.1 Carlito syrichta
GGCATGCGCTACCACGCCCGGCTAATTTTTTGATTTATTGTAGAGATGAGGTCTCGCTGCCCAGGCGATCTCGAACCCGCGGGCTCAGGCAGTCCACTCACCTCAGCCTCCCAAAGGCGCGGGATTACAGGCTGAGCCACTGAGCCCGGCTGATGACTTATTTTTTGAAAGCCCTTTTACCTTTGAGAATATATAGCTGTGTCTACTTTTTTCTCTTTTTTTGTCCTTTTTTATTTTTAACTTTTAATTTTAGAGTTGTGGGGTACAAGCAAGGATTTGCTACATAAATAAATTGTGTGCAGACGAAGTCTGGGCTTCTAATGAGCTCTTTCTCTCCCTAGTAGTAATGCTGGGTAGAGTATGGTGCTAAACTCATGAGTTCTTTGACTCAACCCTGAAATGATTTTCAAAACAGCCAGCAAAGTTTTAAAACAGTTTATAAGCGAGAAAAAGAGAGGAAAGAGGAAGTTTCATGATAGAAAAACCTGACATGGGCAAGTCTCTTGAAAAGAAAGACTCTTGCTTGTGCTTTTAACTGAAAGCTAGAAATACTTTCGCAACAATTGCTATGTTAGATAAGGTGGAGCACAAGTAACCTTGCAGAGAGGTTGCCATCTCTCCACCTCTGATGGAAGAAGTGGTGATCTTTTTCCAGAATACACATTTTGCCTTTGTAGGAAACTTGCCAGACTTTTGAATACACAAGTTCATGAACTACAAGGTGGTCTTATTATCATTTCTGTCACTTTGATCAGTTAAGGGGTGGGATTGAGCCTTTCACCCTCAACAGGGAGCCTGAAGGAGCTTTAGTGATTATTATGCTAACCCATTAACTAAAAGATTGGGCTGCCCTATTTTTACATCTGATGAGATTTTCTTTTGATTGACCAGGGGGGCGGAGTAGACTGGTGGTCCACATTCCAGCCTGGCCTGCAGTAAAGATGTAATAAGAAAAATGAATGAATGCGTACTAAAACCTGCCTATAAGAAATTTATCTATGCCTAACCTGTACTAACTACCCTGCCTCAGTGGTGGACATGGTACCCAATGGGTAGCTGTGCAGTTATTGCGCCTACTTTCTTTCTTTTTAAATTTTTAATTAATTTTTTTTTTTTACTAAATTTTATTATAAAGATGTGGGGTATACAAGTCAGGATTAGGTACATAAGTAATCTATAGGCTGGTGATGTTTGGGTCTCCCACTGGTCCTCACTTCCCCTGGTTTAGGACCATGTACCCTTTGTGTTGTTTCGTCTCCCTCCCCCCAGCAGTGTCCTGTGACTGCCGCTCCCTCCTTGTGCTATTGTGATAACTGTTCAGATCCCACTTTTGAGTGAGAACTTGTGGTATTTGGTTCTTTGTTTCTGTAGTAAATCACTAAGTATGATTGTGTGCCTATTTATGTCAAATTCTGATTGTTTTGTTATTTAACAGTGTGTCTTTCCTAGAATTTCATATCCCCAATTTGCTTTGTTTTTACTTCACTTTTACTATGCTGTTTAAAATGATAAGTGATCAGTAAAATTATTTTAAAAAATCATTTAATTTAAAGAATTAGAAATAAAAGAGGTAGATAGAGACATATACATGTGTGTATGCACTAGTTGTATGGGTAATTATATTTGCTAGCTCTAGACACTGAAAGGGATGGAAAGCAGTGACACCCCAATAGCAGTGAGCATAGCCAGTCCTCAGTGCTTGGTTTCTAAACACTGTTCTCCAATAAAGAGGATCAGAGTTCCTTGGAAAGCTGGTTGATTGCAGGGATGAGGCAGGAAAAATTGAATGTTAAGTCTGGAGTATTTTTCTCTAGAAAGTTAACATAAAATTTCAAAAAAAAAAAAGAGGGATGTCAACAAAAAGTGATTGAGATGGATCTCAGTTGATTTAGAGGTTTATTCTGCAAGGTTGAGGATGCACCAAAAAATTAATAATAATTTCATCAGTGTCTGTAATTTATGCCTTTTTCCAAAGTGGTTTTATTTCATTTAATGAGGAAAGAATAGGCTGGAGGAAAAGGAAGAAAAAAAAAGAAAAAAGGCAAGGAGGCAAGCAGTTACACTCTTGTGGAGGCTTTGATGAACTCTCAGTGAATTTACATTTTACATAGGAAAAGAGAGGATAGGGGTACTTTCAATTATGGGCTCATCTTGTACTCGGTAAATCTACATTTCACATAAGATAAACATGTGGAAAGATAGAGTAGAGGAAGAAGTCAATTATGCATTTGTCTTGGTAGACTGAGGGATGATTTCCAGCCTTGTCTTGTCCTGTACCTGTAAAGGTAAACCTAATTCACATCGTAAGGGTGAGATCCAGCAGAACCTGTGGACCTAACCCATAGGGGGATATGTATTCTGAAAGATTGGGGTGCCCACAAAGAGATTCCTTGTGAGCAATTTGTGAGGGAGGCCGTCTGAGGCACTGTGTGACCTTCTATCACTGCAGCTATATGTTTGGAAACAAAAAGTAGATTTGTTTTGTTTTGTTTTTTTGAGTCAAAGTCTCATTGTCACTCAGGCTGGAGTGCAGTGGCAAACTCACGGTCACCACCTGCTGGGCTCAGGGGATCCCTCTGCCTCAGCCTTCCTAGTAGCTGGAACCACAGGTATGCACCACCATACCTGGCTAAATTTTTTGACTTATTGTAGAGATGAGGTCTCACCAAGTTGCCCAGACTGGTCTCGAGCCCTTGGACCCAGGCAATCATTTCGCCTCCACCTCCCAAAGTGCTGGGATTACAGGCATGAGCTACTGTGCTCGGCAGAAAGGTAGTTTTTATTTATTTTTTTACTTATTTATTTTTGGGGGGTGACTCAGTTCCCAGGTTTAACTTTCCCTTTGGCATAGTGAGTTCAGGGTCCTGAGATTCTGTTTTCTTTCACAGGAGCATATATAAAGGGCACAGAAACCAACCTGAAGGAACTTCCAATTTACCAAGCTGGCCACAATTTGGACAACAAAAATATAGTACCAAATCATAATCCAAAGAACAAAATCCCCTTGAGTCCATATTGATATTAATAGAATAAATACATGAATGGAGAAGAATCAACTACTGGGGATGCCCAAAAAATGTATACACATTTTAAGCGATGTTAAGAGATGATGGTAACCACTAATGTTAAAGAGATGACGATAACCACTTCGAGCACCTCTTGTAGTGCAGAAGTCAAATGTGACTTGTAGTCATCTTTTGATATCAGTATATATTGTGTGTTACAGTTTTAATAGTTTTGTCCTTTCTTAAAATGTATACTTTTTTGGCACCATCTGTATTCCTCTCAGAAGTATTCCAATTAATAAAGGTAGGAAGAGTGAAAGCATCGGAATGCCACCACTCAAATACAACAGTAATAATTGCCATAGGCGTGATCCATCCATGGATGTTCAAATTAGTGAGTAAGAGTTTAAACAGAAACAGGATATTTGTACAGTATCAAAATATATCTCCTTAAGTATTTAGTAACTTTCCCAGAAGATAATCAATCGTAGATGTCAATTGGCAGACAGCCCAATGCATCAAGATTAAGCTCAAAGTGACACATAAACCTACCCTCTGATAAGATGCTCTGAGAAGGGCATGTTACCACCAGTGTTCTACTCTTATTGCAGAACCTCAGTCAAATTGTGAAGAAACAGTAGACAAACTCAAACTGAGGAACATTCTACAAAATAACTGATCTTCCAAAATGTCAAGGTTATGAAAGACAATGAAAGACCGAGGAACTGTCATAGATTGGAGGAACTGAAGAAGATATAACACAACTGAATAGCATGAGTACAATGTGGGATCCCAGATGAGAAAAGAGGTGTTTAGTGGAAAGCCCAACTCTTTATTTAATGAAACAGCACCAGAATCACTTTCTTGGATTTGATCATTAATCTTTGGTTATGAAAGACATTCACATAAAGGGAACATGGGTGAAGAGCATACAAGAACTCTATTCTAATTTCTCAACTTTTCTGGAAGTCTAAAATTATCTCAAAAATAAAAAATTTAAAAAATATTCAATTAACAATAAAGACTTTTTAAAGAAATTCTATATTTCTTTCTGTTTTAGACAGCATATTAAAATTTAATTCAAATTCTGTGGAAAATTAGAGAGCAATTTAGTCTAAAGCTCTCTATCTTTTTATAGAATATGATCTAAAATATATATTATATATACACATACATGTCTTGGAAATCTTTCAATATCTATATCCACATCCATATCTATATCTACATATCTCCAGATCCTAATGTGCTTTTTCTTGATAGTGTCTTCATTTTTTATTCTTCAGTTAAGAATAGTAATTCCTTGTATGATCTGAAGACAAACAAAACAAATTAAATGGAGTCTCAGAATATTTATGCTTATTGACATTTTTGAGCACCTACAACTTGCATACTACTATGATGAGTGTTTGGGGAAATACAAAGACATGAAGTACATAGTGCCTGTATTTTAATTGCATAAGGCCTCAAGAAGAAAGTAAAGTAACTCAAAATTATTTTATGTAATATGAAAAGTGGTTAATGTGCTGATAAAGATATGGATTTAGGATGATGACAGTATAGAGGAAGAAGTATTTTCTACTGGAAAGACTGCACAAAGATTTCCATGTAGACACAAACTTAGGAGCTAAATCTAAATGTGAAATTTGCAAATATAAAAAAGGAAAAATTGAAAAGGGGAAGGGGAGTTTAGGTAATGGGAAGAGTGTCGTGAGTATTTAAGAATTGGGACAGGATTAAAGAAAAAACATTTAATTGGTTGTGTTATTTTTGCATTCTGACATCTTAAGGGAATATGTAGAATATTTTTCAATTAATGATATTGATTAGGAATATGAACTATGCATATGGCTTAGGCCAGAGAAACTTCTCTCCTTCAGAATTGTTTACTTATTTCTTTTAACAGCCACTTAATATATGTATCTATGTTAGTTAATTTACAGAAGATAAAAGGGGAATAAATACTAAAATAGATGGGAACTTGGAAAAGAGTTGGCAAATTATGAGTAATTCCAGGAATTTTACATAACTTGGTCCTTTGAAGGGGAATTTTACAGGGAACAGAGAGAGAAGGGAAAACCAGAGGTAAGAACAAGAGAACTTTTGGGAAGAATGGTAAGAAATGGGGACCATGGATACGGCACCGGATTGTGGGATGCAAAGAAAAGATAAAAATGGGGGAAAAGTGGGAAAAACTGGAGAAGAAATGTTTAAAAAAGGAGTGGTTATTTAAGAATAAAGAAAGAATAAATAAGAACTGTATAAAGATAGAAATGATGGCAAGAGTAAGAAAGGTAATTAAGATCAAAATTAATTTTGTTTACAATTTAAGCATGTGCTTTTGTGAGTGGAGCTGCAGTAAATCATACAGAAACATCTGTAGATTTGACACGTAAGAACTGGGTAAATTCTTTTTTTTTTTTTGAGTCGGAGTCTCACTGTCACCCAGACTGGAGTGCAGTGGCATGCTCATGGCCACCACAACCTCAACTTGCTGGGCTCAAGGGATGCTTCCGCCTCAGCCTTCCAAGTAGCTGGAACTACAGGCACGCATCACCACACTAGTTTTTTGATTTATTGCAGAGACTAGGTCTCACCAAGTAGCCCAGACTGGTCTCAAACCCCTAGACTCAGGCAGTCCTCTCACCTCCGCCTCCCAAAGTGCTGAGATTACAGTCGTGAGCCACTGCTCCTGGCAGATAAATTCTAACACATAAATTTTCTGTCTCTATTTAAAATTTTCACAGGACATTAGAGTAACCTTTGAAAATGTATATATTCAATAGGTGTTTGTTCAATGAATTAATGAAGATTAGGGTAATTTAGATCAGGTGAGTTTAATATTATTGATTTTTGTGGATTACAAGCTTTTGTTTGGCCTCTGTGACCACAATTAACAATAAACGTTTAGTCTTCTTTTTGATGTGATCACAAAAATACCTCTATTTTAGAAATAAATATCTAGAATGTTAGTACAGACAAACTTCTAGAATATGCATATAATTGCTGCAACTAATGGAAAATATAAACTTAACTAAGACAATGAAGATTATTTATTGCATTTGTTTGTTTGATTAGTGAGTCACACTTTGGGAAATATACCAAATATGAAATTTACTAGTATTAGGCTAACAAAGTTACTTAATTTCATGGAGAATCAGTTTTTTTATCTGTAAAGTTGGGGTAATAATATTTACCTTACAGAATTATTTTTAAAAATAATTGATATTATGCATTTAAAATGCCTTTTAGGCTCTAATGGGGTATGTAGGCTCTCAATAATTGTTGACCATTGTCATCATCATTTTTCATTTATTATAATTTTATTTTATTTGCTCTCACTATATTCCAGGCATTATTATTAACATTGTTATTACTTATTAAGTAGATATTTTTTTTTCCTTTTTTTTTTGAGTTGGAGTCTCACTCTGTCACCCAGGCTGGAGGGCAGTAGCGTGCTCCCGGCCACCACGGCCTTGACCTGTTGGGCGCAGACGATCCTTCCACCTTAGCCTTCCAAGTAGCTGAAACTACAGGCGTGCACTACCACACCCAGCTAATTTTTGATTTATTGTAGAGATGAGGTCTTGCCAAGTTGCCTGGGGGGGTCTCAAACCTATGGGCTCAGGCAATCCTCTCGCCTTGGCCTCCCAAAGTTCTGGGATTATAGGCTGAGCCACCCAGCTTGGCGTAAATATGTTTCTTAACCACAAATAACATATAGCCAGTAGAGAAAGCAGGTCTTTAAACAATTACAACAAAATTTTTTTTTTGATTTGGAGTCTCACTCTGTCGCCCAGAATGGAGTGCAGTGGCTGCTCCCGGCCACTGCAGCCTTGACCTGCTGGACTCCGGGGATCCTTCCGCCTCAGCCTTCCAAGTAGCTGGAACTACAGGCGCGTGCTACCACACCCGGCTGATTTTTGATTTATTGTAGAGATGAGGTCTCAACCAAGTTGCCCAGGCAGGTCACGAACCCGCGGGCTCAGGCAATCCACTCACCTCAGACTCTCAAAGGCGCAGGATTACCGCTGCCGAGCCTGGCCTACAACTAATTTTTATGGCCATTTTCATTATTTTGTTTGGCTATAGGAACTATCATAAGGAATAATTAAATCTCCAAGGTAAAGATAAAGCAATGTGGAGGGATAGATAAACAGAAATGTTACTTCTGACTGGAATATTCAGAAAGCCTTCAAGGAGCAGTTAAACTTGATTATACAAGAGGAGTGGAATTTCAGTGGCCAGTAAAGGAATGAGGGGAAAAAAGAGGATGGGACAAATTCAAGTCAGAGAACACAAGGACAAAGATGTAAGACTTCAAAGTATATAGGATATTTAAGAAATAATAGAATTGTTGTAACTAGACAATCATACAGTAAATGAGGAATACCTTCCATGAGGTAAGCATGGAGGATATATTCTTGAATATGACTACTGCAATTTCCACTTTCATGGTGCTTTTAATATGTGGGCTTTGTGACCAAGGAAAAATTGAAGCCAGATCATAGATAGCCTGATTAGACCTTGAAATGTTTGAAGAACATTCAAAATTTCAAGGTCTAATCAGGCTATCTATGATCTGTTTGAAATTTATGAGGAGGGATTAAGTATTGAAGTCTGTGTTTTAGGCAGGGTGACTGGTCACCCATATAGGAGAAGGTGAACTAACTACCACATCATGAATACAGACACTGGCAAGGCAGTAGTCATCTTGACAAGAACTGAGGAAGGTCAGCATTGAAGTAAAGTTGTTGACATGGACAAGGAAGAACTAAGGTCTTGGTAGCACTAATCAAATATAATGATGAAAGTAAGGGAAGACTGAACGTGACCTTGAGAACTCTACTCTGGGAGGATTAAAGGAATGTGGTATCGGCGTTGGTCACAGGAAACCAGGAAGGAAGAGCCGGTTGAGTCAAGAATTAGAACAAGTTCAGTTTAATATACTGGTTGACACTCAGATATGCCCATAAGGCCGTTAGGAATTGGATTATTGAGTTTGGAGAAGGTCGGAACTAGCCACAAGATTTTATAGGCCTCAGTAAAAATATGGTGTGAAAACCCTAAAAGGAATGATTTCAAAAATAGAAAATAGAATGGAAAGAAGTTAAAGTCAGAACTTACAGAACAGTTTGTTCACAGCTTTTGGCGTTATCCTATAGATGGTACGATAGAAATGCAAACTCCTTCATTTAGATTTAAAAATAAATAATTAGCTCTTTATTGTGAGGAGAGGAGACTATTTAAGACTATTTTTTACCTGGGGCTTTAGGGTCTCTTGGTTTCTTCATAGATGACTAGAATTCCTAGGAGCAGTGAGAGGGATAAATAGAGAAAGTTTCTGTTCCTAGAAAGTAGTTTTGGAGGATGCTTAAATTATGGACAAATTAAGACACAGAGTCACCTTAAAGCTAAGAAAACTGGTTTCAGGGTCCATCATTTGCATAAGCCTCTTATAAGGTACTACAAGGAATCCTAGCAACATGTTTGTGGTCAAACATTTTTGCAGATTTGGCAAAAGTAAGTAATTTAAACCTTTATCAGTTTAGAGTTCTGTCTCTTTCTACTCAGATTTCCTTTCTCTCTTGGGTAGTACTAGAGAGACCCTGGGGTTTTTTTTTTTTTTTTTTTTAATTTAAGGCAGTTTTTTGGAAGTTCATGTAAGAATGCATTTAGTTTGGACTTTAGTGGGACACATGTATACATTTTTAAAAAAGCTTTATTGAATTAAAATTGATATACAAAAACATGCATATATTTAAGTTATACAACTTGATGAATTTGAACATAGGCAAATACCCATGAAGCTATCACCACAATCAAGGTAATAGATGTATCTATCAGCTCTAAAAGTTTTCTGGTGGTTCTTTGGGGTTTATTGTTGTGTTAAGAACACTTAACATGAGATATATTCCCTTAATAAACTTCTAACTGCACAATACAATTTTATAAACTATTGGCCCTGTGTTACACAGCAGATCTCTAGAACTTATATATCTTTCATGACTGAAACCTTAAACCCTTTTAATAACAACTCCCAAATTTCCCTTTCCTTTATTCCCTGCCAGCCACTATTATATTTTCTGCTTCTATGACTTTGACTATTTTGGATATTCACTTAGCATAAAGTCTTCCAGGTTTACTTGTGTTGTTGCAAATGTAAGGATTTCCTGCTTTTTCTAAGTATGAAAAATATTTTTAGTCACTTGTTGGTATTGCTGGTCACCTAAATTTTGGCAGAAACACAACATAGCATGTTGCATTGTCATCATGATTTGTCTTTTTGCAATTAGTTTAAATTAACACAGGAACTGATGCTATTTAGAAGACTGAGCCTGAGTATCACTTTCCTTCCCAGAGTTAAAAGATTATTTTATGGGCAAATAAGAGATAAAACATCATCCTTCTTTGTTTAATTGGTGGGATTACTCCTTATAGGGAAAATAATAATCATATATAATGTTTACTGAATGCTTATCAATTTTGACCATGAACTCCCTATTTTATAGCTGAGAAAACTGACAGAGAGGAGTTAAATAATTTTCCCAATGCCATATGGCCTATAAGTCACAGACCTGGGATCCAAAGCCAGGGCTCAGGTTCCAGTCAATGATTTCAACCCCCAGGGAACACTGCTATCTTAAGACAAGCTGACTTCTAGTCTGTTAGTGATGTTTTAAAAGGTCAAGAGATTGGCCATTGTTTTGTTAAGCATTGGCCAGACCATGTGTTCTTTAAGCTATGGGCGCCATGTTTTCTTAGCTTTGGCCCCTCCCCTATCTTGGGGAGATAATTTTTCTCTCTTTTTTTCCCTAATTTACTTTCTAAGTAAAATATATTTTCCAATCTAAACAAAATAAAATAAGAGAAGAAATAAAAGGGCATGAGATTAATATCACAGTGATCACTTAAGTGATTGTTCATTATATACCTCATACTCATGGGTTGGTCAGGGTTATATTCTTTCTTGTGATCTTGCATTTCCTGAATGCTACTGAAGTCTTTCACTTGAAGACATATTTTGTTAAAAGAAAAAATTTAGAGGCATCTGGATTGGACTACTCTAAAGAAGTTATGGTGTGTACTTGAAGCTAATAAACAATTTATGTTTTCCCAGCAAATGAGATCTGAAAAACAACCAATGTGTCAATACCAAAGTCAATTTGAAAAGGATCTACTATGAAATTAAGTATCTCAAATAAATGTAGTTTAACAAGAAGACATTCACTATCTTCCTTCTTTAGGGGATATATTTATTATAATGTAAAAATGATGGCATGTTTAAAGCCATAAACTTAATATGTTTCAAATTTGATGGCTTTTAAAATCAAAGGATTGAGTTTCAGTTTAAATGTATGCATTTTTATTATAAAAACAAAGTATATTGCTAGAAAATAGAAAAAGAGACACTTTGTGTTTTCTTTTTGTTATCTAAGGAAATTGCAAAAACAGACTTTCAAAATTATTTAAGATTTAGTATGCACAAACAGGAAAGTACTTTGTATAGATTTTATTTTTAAATGTACTAGTACGGTTCTGCCCTTGAGCCAAAATGTATTAATATTTCGTTGTTTTTTCCCTATGTGGAATTTGGTTGAAAGATTGTTCATTATTGTTTAATTTCAATATGACTGCAAATTAAATGATGCAAAACCCAATAAAGTAAAATACACAAAAGAGCAATTAACATGTTATCTCAGTAAGTGTACAGAAGAATGAGAGAACATACTGTTCTACACTGTAGCATATAATTAAGATGTAGTCATAAATCAGGGAAATATTATATCTTGTTTAGGTGCACAGGTGGCTCTTAGAAAGATTGATTAGCTTCTCTTGCACCCTTGAGATGTGACTTCATAGTTATTCTTGCAAAATTCAGCAGAATAATTTCTCATACCTCCCACGGTATATATGCTTCATTGCAAACAGCATGCTGGAAATAAATGTTTGCAAAGTTCATCTCCTTGTCTGTTCCTTTTCCAGATGCTCTCTACGATGTCATCACCGTGGGAGCCCCAGCTGCCCATTTTCAGGGATTTAAGAATGGTGGTCTTCGGAAACTACTCCACAGATTTGAAACGGAAAGAAGAAAGTAAGTAAAAACCGGAAGAAAGTGCACCATCTATGAATAGTATCTTCCCTTTGCGGAAGTCTGTATGCAAGGTTAGAACAAAAATGATTGGTCCATCACAGTAAATAGTTCTTGACATCTTTGACCCATTTGATACCATACAGTTGTTGAATTTCACAAAACTACATAAGAAGAAATTAGAGAAACCAATTGCCTCAGTGTGTCGCTTGTTGACTAACACTGTGCTAGCAAAAAAAAAAATTTTGAAAGACATGCTACTAAGAAAGTGGTGATATACTCGTATCAACCACTGCTCACTCAAAGGAATGGTGTTCAGACTGAGATTTAGCTGGAAACATAGTCTAATTTAATTGTGGAGCCAGAGATATGAATGGAGAGCGTGGGTCCTAATATATGACTCTTACCCAATAAACTCTTAACCACCATGATTGCCATGGTGGCTGGAGGCAGGGCACATACCTGCCTTATCATTTAATTGAACCATTTGAAAAAGAAATCTCAGTACAGAATTCTATGTGAAGTGATGAAAGTGAATGAGAAACATTATTTTCCTTAGGGGAAAGGCATGACACAAAAACCTAAGTATTGTCACTATTATTTAGCATTTTTTAAAATATGCTCTTTCTCCAGTTTTTATTTGTAGCTGCTTTTAAGTATTGTCTAATAAAGCTTTTTGCAGCAGAAGTTAATTGTCCTCCTCTGTGTCCTATCCAGTTGAGCTTATCCTGTAATATTCTCTGACTCTGACTACATGCATGTAAGCCATAAAGAACATTATTCAGGTGTGAAAAATCACTTTCCTTTTAAAATAGTTACTCTTCTTGAATTAAAAACCCAGATTTTGAAAGTTAGGGAAAAGCAGTCATTCTTTTATCACAGTTAGTTCAGTAATAGTATTAGAAAATTTAGGCTGGGTGCAGTGGCTCATATCTATCATCCCAGCACTTTGGGAGGCTGAAGTGAGAGGACTGCTTGATCGCAGGAAGTTTGAGACCAGCCTGGGAAACCTAACTGTAGCGAGAGATTGTCTCTACAAAATATCAAAATATGATCTAGGTATGGTGGTGTGAACCTGGAGTCCTCACTACTTGGGAGGCTGCAGCAGAAGGATCACTTGAGCTTAGGAGGTTGAGGCTGTGGTGAGCTGTGAGCATGCCACTGACCTCCAGCCTGGGCTACAGAGTAAGAACCTAACTGGGGGGAAAAAAAATAAAGAAAAAAAGAAAAATAAAACTTATTTAAATGGCAAAACCAGAACTTTCTAAGAAAGTTTTATCATATTTGTCACATTAATGTTAATATTTTGGTGCCCGGGTGTTCAGGAAGAAAGAATTTCAAGCAAGTTAGAATTAAATAATTTTGACATGCTATTATATAAATAAAGTACCAATACATATGTTTTTTCTTTCTTTTTTATTTTAAAGATTTTGACTTTGGTACAATATTATAAACTCAGATGTAGTTCTTATTCTCATTTCTCCGTTGTTTTTTTTTTAATTTTTGGTGGGGAAGGTCTAGGATTCTACAAAATTATATCCCCTATGTAGTGTAATTATCATCATAGTCACCGTATAGAACAATTTCATCACCACAAAGAAACGTCTTCAGGTTACCCCTTAATATTTGCACCCTTCTCCCAAGCTTTCTGCCCATAGAAAGTGACTCCATTGCCTTATGATTGCTGTGGGGAACAGAAGTAAGAGTTTCAGGTATAGACTTGGCAGAGGAAGGGAATCTGCAATTTCATTTATGGGAGTTGGAAGTCTGTGCAAATTATATTGCATTTGTCAGCCAACAGCAATGTAGAGAAATAACTGACGATATGAAAGGAGTAACTTGGACTTAAATTTTTCTTTGCCTCTTTCTTTTTATACCTCCTAAAGAAGATAGCCAAGTCTTTTAGGCTAGGTTTTTTTTTGGAAAACTACCATAGCCATTGTCCTATTTAATCTTCATTTATTTGTTTGTTTTTCTCAGCTATGAGAAAAGTCAATGAAATATCGTCAATGAAATATCGTCACCTGAGAAAACATATAATGTATGTTTCTATTCCTTGGTGATCTATTTTATGATGAAACATTGACCACATAATGAAAAGGGTTTATCATAAGCAAACCTTGCTTACAGTATTTATAGAAAGCAACTTAGATCATGTCCAAGCATATTCTTTAAAGACTGCACTATAATTAGGAAGACTGATCTTTTTAAAGAGCAGTATCTGCAAGCATGACTCCTAAGCTCAGAAACTTTGAGGGAGTACACGCAAAGTGTCCATGATTTTGCTCCACCAATTTCTGCCTTCATTACGTACCTCCTCTGTAGTTGTTTCTTAAGTGCTGCATGAGCTACTTCCTGAATGGGCTTTACACAGTTTCCCTTGTCTTCATTCTGTTCTCTTTCACAAGCAATTCTCCTGTTCTCCTCATCTCCGTATTAATTTCCATTTACTTCTTTTTTTTTTTTTTTTTTTTTGAGTTGGAGTCTCACTCTGTCGCCCAGACTGCAGTGGCCACTCCTGGCCACCGCAGCCTCGACCTGCTGGGCTCCGGCGATCCTTCCGCCTCAGCTTCCGAGTAGCCGGAATTACAGGCATGCGCTACCATGCCCGGCTGATTTTTAGATTTGTTGTAGAGATGAGGTCTCGCCTGCCCAGGCAGGTCTCGAACCCGCGGGCTCAGGCAATCCACTCACCTCAGCCTCCCAAAGGTGCGGGATTACAGGCTGAGCCACCGAGCCCGGCTCCTTTTACTTCTATTCAAAATTTTACACATGGTTCATCCTAAGATTTCACTCTTATAGTTAGGCCTTCTTGATTCTCGAGGTGGTTTGACTCTCCTCCCTTAATATTTTATTTTTACTTCCCCGATAGCCTCCGTAGGTCACAGTGATGCTGTATTAGGCTTTTTCTTATCTGGTCTTTTCATAACAGGTTGTGCGCTCCTTGGGTAAGAGATGGAACTCGAATTTTGGCTCATCTACAGTGTTGCACAGAATACTATATATAAGTATTATATAGATCAAATACAACAAGCATTGGAATTCACACATACACTCCAACTTATATGTGACTTATCAGCGCTGAAAACTCCAGTGGGAGAAAAAGTTTTACAAATAACTATAATGGAATAAGATTAACAATATATAGAACAGGGGTTCTCAACCTTGGCTGCACATTAGGATCACCTTTGGAGCTTTAAAACATTTTATTTATGACACAATATCACCCTAGACAAATTAAGTTAAAACCTTTGTAATGGGGCTCAGGCATGCGTACGTTTTAAAGCTTCCCAGGTGAGCTTAATGTGTAGTTAGTGGTGTGAACCATCAGTATAGCTGTAAGTGAAGAGTGCTGTGGGAAGACAGATGAAGGGTGGGAGACTAGAAACAGAACTAGCTACACAGATGACTTGAACTTGAAAATTATATAGAACCTCAGTTGGTATGTGTCAGGAGGAAAGAACATATAAGTAAAGGAATATTTGTTGAAGTAAAGTATTACAACTCACAGGAAATTTTTGTTTAGGGAATCCAAAACTCATAAGAGAGTTGCAAAATGGAGCCAAATGTGAGCGTCAAGTTATAAGAATCTTGATCTGGGACAGTTTGTGCTTCAGTAACACATAAATCCATAAAATCAAACATATTATAGAAGTTTTTGTGCTGCACAATCAAGGCTTTTCTAGGAGAACCAAAACCCCAAGTATCTATATATTTTTAAAAGACCAAAATATTTGTAACCCATGTATTCACTTTGTAACATCAAACATCTGTTTGTATCTGGTGTCAGCAGTTTATTTAGACACCATGTGAAGACTTGCGAATTTCTTCCTCAAAATATGAACCAAGTTTTTACTTTCATTATCTCTTTTTTAAAACAAAGAAAAATTATCTCTACAACATGTATTTTTCTCCCTTTGAACATTTCTAACGTTAGGAACAGCCGATACAGCCAGAACTTTCACTAAGTAGGATCATGAACCTGAAAGTCTAACCCTTTCATTAAGATTAAAAAAAAAAAAAGTACCTCGTGAAAACCAAGAGGTGTTGTTAAGAGGTAAAAAAAGCCAATGAGGTATGCGTTCATTTCTTTTTGAGAATTTTAATTGCTTATGATCATTCTATTCATTTGGAACAAACTCAGAACGAATGTCCTGAGAGTGGTTCTGATGTGAAGTGCCTGTCTCCAGTGATTACCCTACTAATCCACACACCTGCCTGTCAATCTACTCCAGAGACCCATCATGAACATCTGCTTTCCCACAATTTAAATCTGAAGAGGAAAAAAATCATTAAGAAAAATTATTAAGGGAAATAAAATTTTACTGATAAGAATGTTGTAGCCTGTACCTGATCCTACAAAAATTGGAGAGCCTGTACTAGAATTTTGGGGGAATTTTCTAAAGAAAAGTAAAACAATGTCTTAGCCTATTCCTGCTGCTATAACAAAATACCTTAGAGTGGGTAATTTATAAACAACCAGAATGTATTGCTCACAGTTCTAGAGGTTGGGAAGTCCGAGATCAAGACACCAGCAGATTCAATGTGTGAAAAAGGCTAATTCCTCGTAGATGGTGCCTTCTAGCTCTTCCTCACATAGTAGAAGGGCAAGGCTGGTTTTAGGGACCTCATTGATAAGGACCCTAATCTCATTTACAAGGGCAGAGTCCTCATGATCTAATCAATTCCCAAAGACTCCACCTTCCAACACCATTACCTTGATGGTTAGGTTTCAATGTATAAATTTTGGTGGAACCCAAACTCTCAGACTATAACAAATAATAGCACAGAGAGATAAACTAGCCTTCTGCTAAATCAGTAGTTGGCTATTCAATCACATGGCAAAAGCTCTGAGACTGAGAAAACTCTCCTTACTATTTTTAGGAGAAATACAAATAGGTATTTCCTCATTCTTCTTTTTCCTGAGTAGAAGTCTCACTCTGTTGCCCAGGCTGGAGTGCAGTGGCATGATCACGGCTCACCGCAGCCTTGACTTCCTGGGCTCAGACAAGCCTTCTGCCTTAGACTCCCAAGTAGCTAGAACTACAGGCATGCACCACCATGCCCAGCTAATTTTTTTTTTTGTAGAGATGAAGTCTCACTATGTTGCCCAGGCTGGGATATTTCCTCATTCTTAATTATGCTTTTACACTTGCATAAAAGGGGGGAAAAAAATCACATCAGAGAAAGAAGCTATCTATGGCCTATAATATAGCAGGCAACCAATAAACTAGGAATGAGAGAACTGGATGCTGTGCCTTCTACCTCAACCTTTGAAATATATATTTTGTTGATAGAATCACTCACTACTACTTAATTTTGGGGAGACGAACCATACATGAACATTTTTAATTAGTGGCGTAGGGCTGAGATATCTAAGTAAAACTTTTGTTATGGTCTGAGTAACGCTCAGCTGCTTCCCTTGATACTAATAAATCAAAGGGTCAGGGAACTGGTAGAAAGAAGTTTATTTCTGAGTTTGAATCCAGGGAACAGAGCCAGACTCAAGGTCTTTCAAAATGGTTCTGCTCACTCTCTAGGCTTTTACAGTTCATTTTTATAAGTGCAGAGTTGTTAGTACCTATACATTAGCCACGTGACTAGCAGAGCATTGTCTAGAACTTGAGTTTCAGCCACATTTATCGGTCGTGACATTTTTGGTCCAAACTTCCTGGTGGGAGGTGTCAGAGGGATCTCATAGCTTTATCAGTAGGGCCCGCCAGAAGGTTGCCATAGAGTAAAGGACCTAGGACATCATGCACTGCACAAAAGTTACACACATCACAAAACTTACAATTACATTGATACAGAAGTTATAGAAATCACAAGGCTTAAGATTAGATTGAGACTATTTTATTCAAACTTATAGCCACTAAGAAAAAGGGGGTAAAAGGAGATTTGCAACTTTCAGTTGATTGGGCTTAGACTGCAGGGAAGTCAAAGATCCCTGAAGCTACTTACCAGGAGTGCATAGGCGATAAGGGAAAGCACACCTTTTATTAGCTCTCAGGAATATTGTTCAGAAATGTACAGGAGTGTTTGCGCCCTTGCCATGCCCTTGTCTAGGGGCTGTGGCAATATGGACAGACATTAGCGGGTCTCTGTATCACTTTCAAAAAATTTTTTTTATTCCCTTTCTCTGTGTTTTCTCCAGTAACAAATGAGCAAATTAAGCAGCAGTTATAAAAATACCTGTTTTAAAATCCTTCACTTCCGTGTTTCAGACTAAAGTTATTTTTTTTTCTTTATATGTAAGAGAATGAGTGATACAAAAGCATTCAGTGAAAACAGTAAGATTTCACCCATGATTTGATTGGGAGTGGCTATTTTTTCCCCCCTGTTTGGAGTTCTTTTTCTGTCTCTACCATCTCTGGCTTTCTCTTAGACCCTTGTCTCATCACTCACTGATAGGGCAACTTAGGAATCCAAGATCTTAACTTTGTTTAGTATTTTTTGTAAACCAATAGGTCATATCATACATATTTTAAGTAGCAAAATTTTTGATCCTTCAGTGATACGTATTTTTAACAAATAATTTTACTGATAACCCGATTTTGCAAAGAAATGTGCTTTTTGGAAAACATAGAAAAATGAAAAGAAAGAGATCAAAAGTGCCCATATTATTCCTACCCAACAGGATAGATACTGGTAGCATACTGGCATATTCTCTTCCAGTCTTTTTTTCCCCACCTAAAATCTACATATTTAATTTTTTTCTATTAAAAATTCAAGAATGCAAAACTTTCTAAAATGACTAATTCTTGAAAGTCATATAACATATAGAACATAAATATAATGCTCTTCATTTTAAAAATAACTTAAGTGTTTTGTGTTTATTTGGAAGTCATGCATAATACCCCAAAGTTGAGCTATCTAAAAATATCAGCCTCAGAGGCTATAGCTAAAATTCATCTCCCATTCACTTTCAAATACAATTTTTTTTTTCCTTTTGGAAACCACTTTCTATCACAAAATTTTATTTAAAAAATTATAGTAAAATCACACAGCCCTATGAAAAAAGAATAAATTAAATAAAAGCCCCTGTCAGTTTCTTTTTTTGAATTGTGTTCTGTAGCTGACAGTATGCCATTTTGAAGGAGATGGTAATTAAAGTTTTTGTGTTGATTATAATTTGCTTCCTTGGGAGCAAATTTCCTTCCTCCTGTGAGTTCGTTCCTTGTTGGCTACCGTTAGCTCTCGACTCAGTTCATATTTTAGCAAATACAAAGCGAGGTCTCCCTAAAAGAGCCAGATTATTCTTCTAAGGGTACTTCCCTACGTACACTACATCTTCAAGAAGAAATCAGTTTTATTTCTTGTATGTCTATATCTTGGGACAGGGACAGAATAAAGTGGTTTTAATTAAATAATCAAGACTGAGGCTTGAACATAATGTACAAAGTAAATGATGACACTTGCAAAGCATTGAATTAAATGTGGTATGCATGAATGGAAGGATTTTTGATGAATTTTATATGATCCTAAATGAATTTGTAATGCAGTGTTTCTTCTTTATTCTCATTTTAGCTGGATACAAAAATAAACTTTGCTTTTAGCCCACAAATTCAAAGAATATAGATGCATGTATAGTTGAAAGCCTGCCTTTTCCAATCCTCTTCCCTAGAATAAACCAACCTGAGCAGTTTAAGCATATTTAGCGACAAGATTTCTTCTAGTCGTGTCAAATTATTTGATTCCTACCAGTTATTCCTCTGAGGTCAAAAACTCCAAGTGATGAGAATGTAATGTTCTTGACTTTTCTATAACCGTTCAGTTTTTCTGGCCTCTGTTCTGGGGTAAGCAGAAACTTTAACCTTAGATGATTCATAGACTCCACTTCCTGTGTGGATTTTGAATCCTGACACTTACTGTCTTTGTGACTTTAGTGAGATCACCTCACCTTTCTGTATTTTAGTTTCCATCTGTAATGTGGAAATAATATGGCTTACCTCAGAGGATTGTTCTGAAAATTTAATGAGTTAACATATACTAAGCATTGATAACTGTGCATGGCACATGGTAAGGTCTTAATCAATATTCATTTTTATCTATGTAAAGCATAAACACTTATATTTCCATTAAAAATGCTCTGTCAGCTTCTTGATTCAGTGCACGCAGATCTTAATCTTTCTAAAAAGCGAGTAGGATTTTGTTGATTGGATTTATCATAATGATCTAACCAATACATTATTGGTGATCATTTAGATAGTTGCTGACTTTTTTTGTCATAACCCCTTGTGCTTGCAAGATTCATCCTCACTTGTACATCTTGCAAATTTGTGAGTATTCCTTCTTGGTAAATTTCTACATTTAACTTAGTATAGCTACACATAATATAGTTAAGAATTCCTTCTTAACTAAGAAACTAGGATTTCTTAGTTAAGTGGTAGTGAAATTTTAGAGATGCTGCCTCCAAAAATATGTCTAAGATGCCTAATTTTCCATTCAATCTTGAGTCCTGAACCTCAGGCACCATCCCTGTGTTAAGTCTGAGTATGGTTGGTGGGTTCCAGATATGCATTGATAGCCATCTAATGGAGAGCTCCACTTGACAGGTAGCTCCCATAGGCCTCAAAGCAAACATTAAATCACCTCTCACCCTGTTGGCCCGCAAGCATGCTTTTTAGGGGATTCCTTCTCTTAATAAAAGGCAAGCACCATCCACTTAGCTGTTCAATGAAGAAACCTGAAAGTCCTTGGACGATTTTTTCCTCCCTTGCTTTCATTTTAAAATGAAATCAATTCTGTCAGTTCTACCTTTTTATTTCTCTGGAAGTTCCTCATTTCAATTATGAAGTTTGGGTGGAAAGCATTCTAACTCACTATCTTTTCCATACCTTTTAATTATTCTCTTTCCTTCCAGTCTGGCTCTCCTTCAATCCATTCTCCTCAGCTTAGTTGGAATAATATTTCTAAAAGATAAACATCTAATACTGTGATTTAACAATTGTATTTATTATTATTATTATTATTATTATTATTATTATTTTCAGTCAAAGCCTCACTCTATTGCCCAGGCTGGAGTGCTGTGGCCTGCTCATGACTCAGTGCAGCTTCAAACTCCTGGACTCAGGCAATTCTCCTGCCTCAGCCTCCCGAGTAGCTGGGATTACATATATGCTCCACTGTGCCCTATTAATGTTTTGATTTCTTTGTAAACATAAGGTCTCACTATGTTGCCTAGGCTGATCTCTAACCCCTGAGCTCAAGCAGTCTTCCTGCCTCAGCCTCCCAAAATGTGGGGATTTCAGGCATGAGCCACCACGTCCGACCGTGATTTAACAATTTTTAATAGCTTCCTCTTGCCTGGAGGATAAATTTGAAGAGGCATAATATACTCATGTGTGATCTGGCCCTTGGTTCTTCTCTAGCTTTCTCTCACACTGTGACGCCATCATCTCTCTCACTGCCCTTCATAGTGACCCAGAGTGTACCTCCTTACCACCATAGATCTTAGCTTAAAACCAGATCTACCTGGAAGCTGTTTTTGACTCCTTAGCTGGATCAAGTCTGCTTTAAGCCTTCAGTGTACAAATATTTCTCTAGACTGTGCTCTGGGTTCATGGACGGTGTCTGTTTGATTTACCACAGTGTTCTCAGGAACAAACTTGATACATATTTGTTAAATCAATAAGTATATGAGGCAGTGGACAAATGAAGTGAAAGAATTGCTTGTCACAGAAGTAAAGAGAAGAACAAATTACTCTGCCTGAAGAGATGAGTGAAACTGAATTAAGTAACAGACGTAGGAACTTTTTTGTGGAATTAGGAAACAGAAACATAGGGGCACTTGTAGAAAATGTCTTATAGTTTTAAAAACAACCGTTTGGCAGTGTTTGAATGTTAGTGTTTACTTGCACCTCATTAGGAAGAGATAATACATTTTTATATCTTCTGAAAAAAGAAAAGTGACAAATTTTACAAAAATAGGCAACTTGATTAAAAACTTGATTTAATATTAGTAATGGAATGGTGACTATAACATTTGTAAATTTGTGATATTCTTCCAATAACATACCCAAAAGCTTGTACAGCAAAGTATGATCTGATGTTTAGGTAAAAAGAACTGGGTATACTATAACAGTTAATAATTTTAAAAGTTAAATTTTTGTTTTTAGAAAATTACTTGTTTAACTGAAAATGACACTATGTTTGCTAAACAATCCCAAATTTTTAATGATAAGAATTTGCTAAAGAAGTATATGAAAATGACAAAAATACATAACCAGTCTTACTGTGGGATTTCAGAAAGCCACTGAATCTCTCTCTCTCCTTGGTTATCTTATTGTACTATAGATGAGGCTATATAAGTATATATAGATATATCAGAAGAAAAAAATTAATCAACTGGAAGATTAGGACTTAAAACATTTGACCCGATAAACAAATTATAGAAAAAACTTTGTGGTGTTTATTTATAAAACTAAATATGAGAAGACAATATGGTTTGAAGATTTATTTTCTGTAAACCGGAAATTATATTTCTCCTTTACTGTAAACTGAGACAATATTTTAAACTATGACACAGTGTATTGTCTCAACAGTATGCATTCAATCCAGGGAAAAACTTTTGTACTCAAGTTAAGCACTGAGTGATTTCTAGAATATTTTTAAAGGTCTCTATTAGTCTACATATTTAATATCCATCATTCCAAAGGCAGCAAAGAAAATAATCTACAATTAAATTGCCAGAAAATGAAAAAGACTGTAATTTCAGAGCTTTAACAGCTAACTATAGGATATCTTATTTTTTTGAAAGATTGCTAACGTTGAAAAATTGTATATATGGAATTTATGTCATGACAAATCAGACAATTGGCTTGTGTGACATGAGATAAATAGTGTTACTGAAAAATGTTTTTTTCGATGGGACTTTGCCTTAACGATTCCATGTCCTCTTCTCTGCCAGCATTAATAAGTGGTTATTGTGATGACCCCACCCAAAGAGAAAGATGGCTTGGCTTAAGTGTCAGCACAGATAGGAGAAGAGATTGATTATATAGGTATTTGGGAGGGAATGGCAAATTTGAGATCATGTGTGTGTGTGTTAGGAGTGGGAGGTAAGAACCAGGAGGACTCTCCCACATATCCAGGGTGTATTGTTATTACTCACTGCACCTTGGCTTCTTAGCTCCAGCAACAGAACCGCTGAAGGAGTGTGTGTGAGGGAAAAGGATGTAAGGCTGGGCGGGGCACAGAGGACAAACCCTAAGGGCACTGTTTGCTATATCAGATCCCAGAAGTTCATCCTATAGGCTATGGGGATTGCATTGATAGATTTTTAGCTAAAGCAATCTTCAGCATCATCGTATTTGCATTTGTAGTGATGGTGTGGAGAGAACTAAAGAGGGGCAAACAATTAGATTATTATAATAGTGATGGTGGGAGAAAACAGATGACTGTGGAGCTGAAGACTTTAAGGAAACATCTAACAATATAAATCCAACAGGGTAAGTGTTTGAAGGAGACTGAACAGAGTTAAAGGACTCTTAGGCTTTTGGTTTATGTAACTGGGTAAATGTCAAAGTAGCTGAGAAAGACAGTACAGGAAATGGACCATTCATTTCCGTTGCTTATTGAATAAGATCAGTTGTCTATATTCTACATGAAAAGAAGTTTTGGAAAAAAAGAAAATCATTTTGTTGAGTCTGTGCTTTTTTCACATTAAACAATCTTTTAAATCCTAGAACTTAGAGAGGATCTCAGAGACCAAGAATTCACTCTTAATTTTATGAATGAGAATACTGAGGATGAAAGATTGAATCACCCAGATAACTAATGGCAGATCCAGAGCTAGAAAATTAGACTTTTTTTCTCAATCTCAAGTACTTCCATTCTCATTCATCCTCATGCAGTCAGAAGATGTTCAACACAAAACATCACCCCTTAGCATAGCATGCTAGCTTATGGATGACCATCCTAGGAACTGATTTTGTTACCCATCAGAGAGAAATAAAATAGAGTTGATCTATTCAACTCCTTATGGGTCTTTATTACAATTTTAAAAGTTAATTACTTAGCTGGGCATAGTGGCCCACGTCTGTAATCCCAGCACTTTGGGAGACTGAGGAGAGAGGATTGCCTGAGCCCAGAGGTTCAAGACCAACCTGGGTAACTTGGCTAGACCTCATCTCTACAATAAATAATAATAATAATAAAATTAGCTAGGTGTAGTGGTTCATACCTCTGTTTCCAGCTACTTGGAAGGCTGAGGTGGAAGGATCACCTGAGCTTAGCAAGTCAAAGCTGCAGTGGCCATAAGCATGCCACTACACTCCAGATTGAATGACAGAGACTCTGACTCAATAAGAAAAAAAGTAAATTACCTTATCTGTGCTGTTGAAAAACATATAAATTGATGTGGTGATTTGCACTTGGAGTCTGTTACTGTGTTGTTGTATTAATCTGCCTAAAATTGTTCTGTGTAGTAGTCAGTAAAAATATTTTTTGAGGCTGTAGCTGCACCAGTTTTCTATCTACAGCCCTTCAAACTATACTGTAGGAACGCTATGTTTTAAGGAATAAACCCACAATAAAAAAAAGTACATTTTTAAGAGGTGTCCATAGATTACTAGCCATAATAGTAAAACATTATAAGCATCTTCAATGAATGAATAAGCAAACTATTCTGCATTAGTCACTAAAATATTATACTGTATAGTCATCTCCGTTATTACATGTGTTATGAAGTATGTAGATATGTAAGTAAAAAATGTACCTGAAGCTGGGCACGATGGCTCATGCCTGTAATCTCAGCACTCTGGAAGGCGGAAGGATTGCTTGAACCCAGGAGTTCGAGATTAGCCTGGACAACATAGCAAGAACTTGTCTATATTTTAAAAAAGTACTTGAAAGAAAACAATGTGTGTGTGTATGTAAGACATCTATCTAAACATATCAGTGACTATGTTGGAAAAATTAAGACTACTTAGATTAGTACAGTTAAATACTGTACAAGGTTCTGTTTTGTTTTGTTTTTAGAATAGTTCTGTTTTCTTTTCTCCTCCTTTTCTTTTTTCTGTTTTTAGTTGCGAAATGGAGAAATATCTTTGTAAAACCCTTTTGTACCTTCTACTTTCAGCAAATATGGAGACTAGGTAACAAAAAATTTCCATCTACAGAGAGTCTCTAGAAAGGTTGGGTGGAGAGTGACATCCTTTTACCATTTAGTTCCTCTCAGAAATGTAAGGAGCTGCAGTGCTGCATGGTTAGTGAGCAAGTCCTGAAACGATGGCCACTCCCAGGATATTCACAAACATCAAGAATCCAGAGCCTTCGCCTTTAAGGTTTTGTGGGAGGAAGACTCCCCTTTTTCTTCTTCCCTGAACCCAATCCTGTTTGTGGCATTTAATGGGCTGGCATCATCACATGTAATCCACCGATTATCTTAACTGACTACCTCTGTCTTTTTGCTTGTCTCAATTAATTGGCTAAAGAGCAGTCATTCAATATTTGTTGAGAATAATTTACTATGATGTGATTCTCAAATTCATTCTTTAGTGTAATCAGCGTTATAAAATAGAATCATACATCCTCTCTGATTAGAAAATGAGAGCTTTTTCAATTTTATTTTATTTTAATAATGTATAAGCTATACCTACCAATCATCATGGTTTTTTTTAATGTGTATTTTATTTTAAAGATGTGTGGTACAGACCGGGCTCGGTGGCTCAGCCTGTAATCCCGTGCTTTGGGAGGCCGAGGTGAGTAAATTGCCTGAGCCCATGGGTTCAAGACCCGCCTGGGCAACTTGGCGAGACCTCATCTCTACAATAAATCAAAAATTAGCTGGGCGTGGTGGCATGCACCTGTAGTTCTGGCTACTCGGAAGGCTGAGGCGGAAGGATCGCCAGAGCCCAGCGGGTCGAGGCTGCGGTGGCCGGGAGCAGCTACTGCACTCCAGTTGGGTGACAGAGTGAGACTCCAACTCAAAAAAAAAAAAAAAAGATGTGTGGTACAATCCAGGATTAGGTATACAAGTGGATGTCATACAAGTAAAGTTTGGGTCTCCCTTTGGTCCACACTTTGCCTGGTTTGAGATCAGGTAGCCTTATTGTTGTTGTGTTCCCTGCCTACCCCAGCAGTACATTATGTTGTTAAATTTACAATGTTTCCCATATTAGCTATAGCTTCATAATTTTTCCACATTTAAAAATGAGCCAATACTATCTTCAAGAGATAGTAAAATATAATTAGTAGTTGAACCTGTATAATAATAAAGGCCTGGGTTTAAACCTACTTCTACCATCTCCACCTGTTATGAGACCTAAGCTACTTAACCTGCCCAGGCTTCAATTGCTACACTTAATTAATTAATATTTGCTCCTCAAAAGGTTATAGGCAAAATTAAATAATATAAATGCTGAAAACCTTTTAAAATAATGCTAGACCCATAGAATGTACCCAATCATTTTTAGCTACTAAAATGATAGAGACAGAGCGAGGTTTGGATTCTTAGTGAAAAGGAGGCAGCAGTTTAAGATATTGGCTTTATTAGATAAACTCTGAAAAATATTATCAGATTTGACATAAAAAAATAAAGTGACTTATAAATGTATACTGTTTTCCTGTATTCTTGTCTCAGAATCATAACCATTAGCCTCTAATCTCATATACTGGAAGCTTTCTTTTTTAAAATAGGGACTGATTGTAGTGTAGTTTGCATAGCATAAAATAACCTATTGTAAGTTTACAATTCAAAGATTTTTAGTAAATTTACAGAGTTGTGCAGTCATCATCACAATCCCATTTCATCAGGACTTTCCCATACCCCTGAAAAAATCTCTCATGCCTACTTGCAGTCAAAGAACATTTATAGTTGCCATGCATTTGGGAATGCTTTTCACTCTCATGCCTTTTTTACTCTGTACTTTAATTAGGCTCCTGAGTGGATGAGCTCTAGGATCGAGCAGGTTGAGAAGTTTTTGAGGTTGGAGGGAATCAGCAGACCTTGTTTGGATATTACTTCATCCAAATTGGCAGAGAAGTGTGCGTGAAAATACCAGAAGGCAAACAAGGCAGAAATAGAACTGACCAGACCTTGGAAGTTGGCAAAGGAAATCAGGGCAAGTGAATTCAGGGACAATTGGGAACAGGACATGAAAGGAAAGGAGTACACATTGGACTTTGTTTATTTAAAGGTCATATACTAGTACCTGGGACATTGTTATTAAAACAAGAATAGGCCAGATGGGATGGCTCACACCTGTAATCTTAGCACTTTGGGAGACTGGGCCAGGAGAATCACTTAAGGCCAGGAGTTGGAGACCAGCCTGGGCAACATAGTAGACTCCACCTCTACACAAAATTTAAAAAAGAAGAAAAACCAGGTGTGGTGGCACATGCCTGTAGTTCCGACTACTCAGGAGGCAGAGGCAGGAGAATGGCTTAAGCCCCCGAGTTTGGGGCTGCGTTGAGCTATTATCATGCCACTGCCCTCCAACCTGGTTGACAGAACAAGACTCTGTCTCTAAAATCAATCAATTAATCAATCAGTCAAGAACAGGACTCAAGAAAGGAGGTATATAAAAGAGAAGTCTTAGTGGTCAGGAATGTGCAGGTAAGAACTTGCAGCTTGAAAAGTGGGATTGTAGAAGCCACTGTGATCAGGCCCAAAAGATACATTTCCTTCAAAGGGGGCATGTTGTGCAGAAATGAATGCTAGGGTCACCTCCCCGCTTAATTAGCATCACAGGCTGTGGGAGATGGAATCATTCCTCCTCAGTTTCATCATCAAAGCACAACAGGGAGACTCAGAGATCAGGGGAATGAAACAACTCTTTTAATCTCATTCTTGCAAGAACAGGTGCCTCTCTGGTGAGAAGTCACACCAAGGCAGTCACAGCCTGCATATTTATGCCTCTAAAGTACAAGTCCCTCTCCTGATTCCCCTTTGACTGAGTACTTCAGAGTTTGCATCACTTTCCCAGATGTCACCTAAGCAAAAATTTTGTACAAGTAAGGTAAAACGAGCAACTACTAAATAAATAAGGTAAAACACATGTTTTTGAATTCTGATTGGTTCTCAATGCCCACCAAGGGAATCCTGCCAAAAGAGAAAGCCCGCTAAGAAAGGAACCAGGAAGAACTAGGAAGTGAAGTAACAAATCACCATTTTGGAATGAATCACCATTTTGTTTTTTACAACCCATCACAGAGTTAATAAATGGCAAGACCAAGTGTTGATCACAGCACATTCTGATACTAAAATTTTCATGCAACCAAGATTTTTTTTTCATCTCTGCTTTCCTGGGAGGCAACAGCCTCTACTGCAGCCTGTGTCTTAGTGTTTCTGTGGAGTACCAGGGCCAGCCCCAGTCCCTACCTGACTGTACCCGCCCAGCTGGCTCCCTGCCCACTGCAGGGTAGGTGTGCTTGAGGAAATCAAGATTTTTTTTTAATAAGAGTCATTTCAAAGATAAATATCATAGACCATATAACTCAATTATGTAAGCAAAATCCATAGGAGGTAAAAAATACTATTTTTCTTCTAATTCTTTTCCACTTCCAGCAGAAAATTGAAATATGCATAAGGGAATGCAGAGGGGAATGCTTTTATCTTCTATGATTTCATAAAGTGTGTTGTTAAGCCCTGTGAAACCAAAAGGGTGTATTTAAGTGCACAAGGGTGTAAATTTTCTTTTGAGATCCACATGGTTTTCTTCTCCATTAGAACGGAGAGCATGTCTATGCCTCCCTCTGGATTCAAGAACGCTTTCTTTTTTTCCAGTTAGTGTTTGAGTTGGGATAAAATTGATGGAAGTAGTCCTTAGATTTTCACCCCTCTCTGGAGATTCAGTTTTGACACAGAAGATATAAACCCTCTAAAGCACTTTTTTCCTGAACTCATCAATCCCAGTCTCCTTCTGCCCATTCTCTACCTCCTCTACATCTTTCTTCCCTTTTCCCTCCTTGAATATCCATCATCTTTCATTTATATTTTTCCATGACTTCACTACTCAAGTTAGTAGTGTGACACACAAATAGGTTAAGGCGAGGAGGTAGCAATAGAGTGTGAAGGGAAGGGGCAGATAAATAACAGGAACTCCCAGAAAGTGGACTTGTGGTCAAGAGTGAAGGAAGCACTGATTGACTTCTCTCTTCTTGCCTGCCTCCTACTTATTTTAAACCCTAAGCCTTAGTCAGGGATTCCTGTATCTTGGAGTATTACTATATCTCATAGTAAAGGCAGAGGTGGGGAGACCAGTTTATAAACCATGGTAGTAACCCTGGCAGTAGAAAATGATGGGATGGTTGCAGTGACTGTGGAAATAAGTGGTTTGATTCTGGGTATATTTTGAAGGAAAAGGCAGTGTTTTCTGAAAAAAAAAAAGATGGACAAAAAAGTAGAAGAGGAGAAGCATCGTAAACCACCTGCAGTGGGCTTGCCATATAATCTAAGATGGGGAAGAGTACAGAAGGAGCTGGGATGAGAATGGGGAGCAGATCTGGTGCTAACCTTGGGACATGTCAATGTGGAGCTGTCAAGAGGAGAGCTGCTGTTTTCATTGGCGATCAGGAAAAAGACTTAGGCTAGAGACGTGAATGTGGGAATCTTCAGCATAACAGGGGAATTTAAAACATGAGATTAAGGGAGATAGATTACTTAGGAGGGACATATAGAATGGAGTTCCCAAGATCAAGTCCAACTAGAGGATGGGAACGTAAGAAGGGCCTGCAAAAAGGGACAGGAGCAGAATATCTGCTCAGGAATATACAAGTCCTTGTTTTTTCATTTTATTTTGTTTTGTTTTTGAGTCAGGGTCCAGGGCCTCATTCTATTGCTCAGGTGGTGTGCTATGGTGCAATTACAGGCTCACCACAGCCTCCAATTTCTGGGCTTAAGCAATCTTCCTGCATCAGCCTCCCAAGTAGTTGGGACTATCGTAAGCACCACCACATCCAGCTAATTATCTCTATTTTAAGTTTTTTGTAGAGGTGAACTCTTGCTGTGTTGCTCAGGCTAGTCTCGAACTCCTGGGCTCATGCAGTCCTCTTGCCTCTACCTCCCGAAGTGCTGGGATTACAGGCATGAACTATGAAACGCTGTGCCCAGCCATATAAGTTCTTGTTTTAACTGTATTTTGCTTAGCAATTGGAGCTTATGGATATAAATGTTGCTTCACATGTGCTTTACTTTTTTTTACATCTTCAAAGTATGGCATTCTTAGTAATAACATATACACACAAACATATGGAGATAGGAGTGTGTGTATTTGAATTAAAATGATATTAAATTAAATTATTTAAATATATTACAGTGTATATATACATGTGCATACTTTAATTCACTGTCAAACCAATATAAAAACATTATGAAACTATTTTCAATTTTAATTATCTTTGAATTGCAGTATCATTTATATCCCATAAAATATTATTTGCCCAAACAAATATTTTGTCTTTTTTTCCAGTTTTGTGTAATTGATAGTTGACTCAAGTGTTTGGATTTAGTTTAAATTTCATACCACTATAAAATAGAGTTTAGCTATATTCTTTTTATCTGGATAATTAAATTATACTTATAACTTTCCATTTAAGAAGCTATAACTGTTAAAATATATGACATGTTTAAAGAGTAAGGCACTGAATAGGTTGATAAAATTTATGTATACTTAAAATTATTTTGTGAGTGGTGATATTTTTTTTCCACTTCATACTATTTCATCCTGGACACCAACATTGGCTTTTAGTGTGGAAAATGAATCTTTCAGCCTCACTAGCTGAGATGCTTGTTGTGAAAAGACTTCATCAGAAGAAGCAATGCCTGCTACATGACTCTGCTCCAAGAGAGACTGACTTAGGAGCAAGAGGCAAGAGCTAGGATTATGTCCCATTATGGTGACTGAAGAATGTACTGGGAAGAAGGGAGAAAGCATATTGGGATGGTGTTCCAGAAAAACTCCCAGTGTTTCCCTCTCTGCTCTCATACCATAACAATCAACACAGAAGCAGATTTCTGTGACCAAATGTGGGAATTTTTCCCCACATGCCAAGTCTCAGATACCAGCTCCAATTCAATCCCAACACTATCTATCTGGAGATAGTGTCAGATCTCACAGGTTGAGGGATTTCCCCCCACACACACACCAGTCTCAAGTTTGGGCCTTTGTAACGTCTAACTTACTGCCTTCCGGTTGGGATTCCTATGAACCCCTCTTTGGATTTGATAATTTGCTGCAGTGTCTCCCAGAACTTAAGGAAACACTTGCATTTACTGGTCTATGATAAAGAGTATTGTGGAGGGGATAGACGAAGAGATGGATGGGGCAAGATATGGAGAAAGCTATATACTTCCATGCCCGCCCTGGATGTGCCAGCCTCCAGGAATCTACCCGTGTTCAGCTATCCAGAAGCTCTCTGAACACTGTCCTCTCGGGTTTTTATGGGAGCCTCATGGTGTCAGCATTCCTTCTGTCAGTGTTTAAGGCAGGACCCCCGAGGGACTTAAAACCCACAATCAAAAGGGTGAGGGAAGATTAGAGTCTTATCTTCCAACAGTGAAGGAAGGCAGGAGAGGCCAGAGAGACTCTGTTTCCTGAGGTCCAACACACACCATTATAACAAAAAGACTGTAATCAGGGCTAAGGGAGTTATGAGCCAGGAACCATGAACAGAAACATATGCCATTTAAATAACATATATAAACTCATATATATATGTGTGTGTGTATGTGTGTATATATATATACATGTATAAACACACTGTATATATACATTTTAAGAAAGGAAAAAGCAGTGTTAAAATTGTAATACTCGATACATACTGGTAACAAAAGATGAATACAAGTCATGTTTGACTCCTGCAATTACAAGAAGTGCTCAAAGTGGTTACCATCAGTGTCCAGACACTTCTGATTGTGGCAAACTAAAAGTAATACATAGAAAACTCGCTTAAGATGTGTATACTTTTTTTGGCACCCCGGTATATATATATACATATATACATATACATATACATACATACACACACACACACACACACACACACACACACACACACACATAAGACCTCAAAGGGTAAAGATGAAAGGGTGATTAAACAGTTTAGGAAACACTAGTAAATGAGAAGGAAGGGAAACAAAGCAAATTGTGCTGAATATGGGTTTCAAAGTATCCTTGGAAAAGCTAATAGGGAAATAAGAATAACTTAAGGAGGAATTTTCTACCATGATTTTTTTAAATTTAATTTTTTGTAGAGAGAGGGTCTGGCAGTATTAACCAGGCTGGTCTCAAACTCCTGGTCTCAAGTGATCCTCTGGCCTCAGCCTCCTGAAGTACTGAAATTACAGGTGTGAGTCACTGTGTGGAGAAACTTTTATCAGTCACTGTGCAGCATGATCAAGAGTTTAAAGGGGATCTCAGAGGCAAATCAATGGCAGCAGGTGTCTCTAAAGACACTCAGTTGTCCACCAACATCAGGCTCTCCTGAGGGGCTTATGGCAAATGCTGCAACCTATTGAAGCAGCATCTCTTGGTGTTGCCAAGGTACGTGCATTTTTTTCAATAAACAGCCAGATTCTGTCCTCATCCCCAAGGGATTTTTAGGACTGCTAAAATTTGAGCACCATTGAAGCAGGGTTTAAATAAAAAACATGTAAAAAATAAGTCTTGGAAATGTATTTATTAGAATCATATGAGTTCTGACAAGTTCACAAGTGCATCCTAGAAAAAGTGCTACATGCGTCATTGCTGAATATCACTATGGTCACCTTCAAAGTACTCCTCTTGGGAAGCTGTGCACCAATACCAGCACCTAGTCCACATGTCAAAGCAATTTTGGAACTCTTTTTCTGGAATGGCCATCGGAGCTCTCATCATGAGAACGTCACAATTTGAATTAGAGCAATGAACAAATATTACATTTCTTGTTAAACTTGGCAAGATTGGAAGTGAAATCAGGGACACATTAGTCCAAGTTTATGTGGATAATGCCATTAAGAAAATGACAGTGTACAAATGAATTAAACATTTTTCTAAGGAAAGAGAAGGTGTTTCTGTTAAGAGAAATCAGGACTGCCAGTAATGAGTAGAATTGACAAAAACATCGCAAAAATTCATCTAATAGTGCCTCATAATTGTTGTCAACTATGAGAAGCATAGAAGACCAAATAAACATTGATATAGAAACATTTTTAAAAAATCTTAACAGAAAATCTTGGCATGAGAAAGGTGTGTGCAAAAATGATCCCAAAGAAGGTCTTGCATCATGACAGTGTACCAGCTCACACAGCACTGTGTGGTGAGGGAGTTTTTAAACGAGTAAACAGATAACTGTATTGGAACACCTTCCTCCCTACTCACCTGATCTGGCCCCCAATGACTTTTTTCTTTACCCAAAGATAAAAGACATATTGAAAGGAAGACATTTGATGACGTTCAGGACATCAAGGGTAATACAACAACAGCTCTGACAGTCATTCCAGAAAAAAGAGTTCCAAAATTGCTTTGATGGGTGGACTAGGTACTGGCATCGGTGCACAGCTTCCCAAGGGGAGTACTTTGAAGGTGATCATAGTGATATTCAGCAATGAGGTATGTAGCACTTCTTCTAGAATAAGATTGTGAACTTAATTGTCAGACCACATATGGATTGGAGACTAGGGAATTTGCAGAATAAGAAGTACGTAGAAGAGATAATGAAAATAGGTAAATATTCAGGAATAAAGTAACAGTGAACTGGTGGGAAATAATAAAATGAGGAAAGAAAGAAGGTAATAGTGACAGGTATAAAAAAGAATGAAAGGGAGTGAGCATATGGGAGGCCAGAGGGGGCATGCTCAGAAAGAGGAGAGAAAGGAGACCACACATGGGCTTGGGCGCTCTACGTGTCCAAGGGCTAAACTTTGGGAAACCTGTGAGTAGACACAGGACAACAGTAAGAAGCAAACTCTAATGACAGAAGAGTTGACCTATGAAGAGATGTCAAAGCACCCACCACATAGCCATCTGTGTGGGGTCTGTAGCAGGTCCTACTCTCTACTATCAGAGTTATTTATCAAAGATTTTCACACCTGACTTGTCTATATCGCCATATCATCACTCTTTGCAGAGACAACATGGAGTTGTTTGACTTATTAAAGACTGTTGTGGATTAAAATTTGTATCCAGTCTGAGTTAAAAGGAGCCCGGGGATATCCCAGTTTGTGATACTTGGTCTAATGACCTTAGAACACTACTGATGGGCTCTCTAGTACCAATCACACAGTAAGCCATAAAGAGACATAAGTCATTAGCAAGGACTATCCTTTCCTTTCTCCTTCTCTTAGTTGTTATTTTTCATTTGCATTAAACTATATAGAATAAGTAGTTAAGGTATGTTTTATCTGAAGCCCTCACCCCAGATGGTTAAAAGTCTACAAGTAAAAAATTAAGAGTAAACCCTTGTAAGAGTGTCACAAACTAGCATGTGTTTCTTAGCCTTCATAAACCTGGACCCTAGGTGTCTTGTTGTATCTTCTGAATAGCCCTAGCATCCAAAGGCATTTCTTTTCATCATTCTGCTAAATCAAGAAATAAAATATGAGGATTATTCATTATATGTTTGCAAAAGAATATCATCTCCTTAAAGATTCTGATAATTTTCCCTGAAAAATCATTAATGTAAAAGGAAAAGAACTGAGAACATTTCCTAGATATTAATTTTTTTAAATTGATTTCTGATTTTTCAAAATGAGAAATTAAGTTATGGTGTTTAAATAATTGAGCTGGTAAATGTGGCAGAGATATTCAGTGTATACTCAGTAGGCTGCAAGGTTTTGTGGGGGAAAAAATGCTTTGATAGTTGGCTATAATGAGATGTAAGCAAGTTTGCACCAGTCTTGTGAATGCACCAATTATGATCCTTCTCTTCTTTCCTATGGCTAGTGTTTTACTGCTTTCCTTGTTGGAATGCCTCTTTTGTTTTTTGGGTTTTTTGTTTGTTTGTTTTTTTGAGGCAGAGTCTCACTCGATTGCTCAGGCAGGTGTGCAGTGGCATGCTTATGGCTACTGTCGACTCAACCTGCTGGGCTCAGGAGATCTTTTTTTACCTCAGTCTTCCAAGTAGCTGGAACTACAGGCGTGGGCCACCACATTTGAATAATTTTTTTGATTTATCATAGAGTTGAAGTCTCACTCTGTTGCCTAGACTGGTCTCAAACTCCTGGGCTCAAGCATTCCTCTCACCTTGGCCTCCCCAAATGCTGGGATTACAGGTGTGAGCCATTGTGCCTGGCTGGAATGCCTCTTTCATCTTTCCTAATGAAACTGGTCAAAGATTCCTTCACTTCATGCAATCCCTGCTCTCATAATGTGCTTTATCAATTCCTAGATGATAATTATGAAATCAACAATTTGACATTTCTTTATAAGTTAAATAGAAAGCCACAAGGAATAAAAAGCGTGGTGATAAAATAACATCACAATATTTTGTATGCTATAAATATCCCTTTTCTATTCAACAAAGTTGTCTTTATGCCCATTTGGCAAATAAGTTATTTTCTCCTCATTTCTCGGCTATTAAAATGTAGGTGTGAAGGAGTGAGGTAATAGGTAACAGGTAATAGTTATTTAATGGTTTCTGTGTGCCAAGCACTATTTTAGGCACTTCATGTGAATGATCTCTACTGTTACCCACCTCATAGAATTGTTTGGATAATTATTTCCAATTCCCTGATGAGGAAGCAGAAAGCTTCCCAAGCCACACAGCTAGTAAGTGTCAAGCCAGGATTTATATTGAGATTGGTTTGGATATAAAAATTCACACTTTTCCTTCCATGCTCTGTGGCCTCAAGTTCATTAGAAATTAACATGAATACTAATATTTGACATATGCAATCATAGAGAATCTTCCTAATGGTTGAGCAAGGACTGGATTTACTTTACCAAATCTTAAAAGATATCTTTGTCATCTTACTTAAAAACTGTCATGACTTCAGAAAAATCTCTTAGGACAGTTCTTATCTGTTCAGTAGGAAATGGCAATGCTTAGAGTTCTGTTTATCATTTTCCATTTGCTATTAAGGGCTGCACATACTTTTGCTCTTTGTGTAACTTGCTTTTATCTTTGTTGTTGCAGTACTGGATACCAGTTTATTTACTATTCACCTGAAAACACAGCCAAAGCAAAAGAAGTTCTCGGCAACATCAATCAACTACAACCTCTCATAGCAACCCATGCAGACCTACTGCTCAATTCTGCAAGCCAGCGTTCTCCAGACAGCTTGAAGAATTCCTTAAAGATGCTTTCAGAAAAAGTAAGATCCAAATCACCACTACAGTTGGGAAAAATGAAATACTCAAATCCCCATGGGTGTTGCTTTCTGCATACATTGCCTTTCATAGCGTCTGGAAATGTAAAATAGACTAGGTTAAAAAGTAAGCTTCAAAGTATTGCCACAGGATCAAAATGAATTGGCTTCATTCTCTTTTCAAATCTTACTGAGCACTAATTTTTTTTTTCTTAGTAGGAAATGAAATCTATTATTGGCTGGCATATATCTTCTCTTTTCCTTGGCATCTTTCATTTTCTTTGGTTTATGGTCTTATTAAGTGAATTAAATTAGATTTTGAAAATTACTTTATTTTCCTCTGGTGATCACCTATTTTTTATGCATCTAAAGCTATACATTTGAATAGGAATGTCACTTCATTTGAAAGCAAAACGTTGATGGGGACTTATATCAGTGACATAGGGCACTTCCTCTGCCCTAGTTTGCTTTCAACAATATTGTCAGTGGGTAATTTTAAAACTTCCCAGAAGTATTAGTTCTTTGAAAAGTAGTGGCATCTAAGCCTTAGTTTTTTTTTTTTCCCTAGAGGTGACTTGTTTCTGTATATGCAAAGAGGAAAGGCGGCCTGCCATGAGGTAGATACTCAGTATCAACTTCAGTAATTAATTAGGGCAACTGTAGAAAAGACAAATTACTACTTGATTTTAAGTTTGAAATTGGGTATTCTGGAGTCCAATCCCAATGTACTTGGCTTTCACCTCTACATGCTAGGGAGATCTTGTAATTTATGATGAAACACTTCCAAAAAACTATGCCCGTGAAGAAACCGACCAAAGAAAGTTCTCATATTATAATTCTAGAATAAGACAAGTGTAGTTCTCCCCCTCCCTGAAGAACAAATTCATCAAAACCCAGATCTTATGTGTGTCTACACTTTTTATTCAGGTATGTTAATTTATAATAACAACACCTTATACTTATTTAACACTTAAAGTTACATATTTTATGTTTCTCTCATTGGAAAAAAATCATTATTTTCATTAAAAATTAACTAATATTTATTCACAAAGGGTAAGTGAATTACCTAATAAGCTAAGAAGTAATCAATCAAAAAAACTCAAGTCTTCCAGTTCAAAATGCAGCATTCCTTCCATGTCAGAACATGTGCCTCAATCATGAATAGTGAGGAAAATATTGACCCACTTTGTGTCAGATAAGGCAAGAGGCTTCATACCTCATGGTATTTAATTTAATTGTCACAGTTGTGGGGACATCTTATCTTCATTTCACATAGGAAAACTTATCCTCAGAGAAGTTTAAAAACATGTGGGAATGTGGGTAACCCCCTCTGGTTCCCTCCCACTCTGGGAGTTTTTCTGTCCTCTCAATAAATTCTTCTTTCTCACCAAAAAAAAAAAAGCACAAAGTCATGCATCTACAGTCAAACCCAGATTCAAACAAAACCAGGGTTCAGACCCAGGTCTGGGTGACTCTAGTTAGAAGGTCTTTCTGGCATCCTCTATCTAATATGTGGATTTTGACATTTCCTTATTTTTAAGAAAAATTAAAAATTTCTTTATAAACTTTTCAGCAATACAAGTATTCTAATCGTCATAAATATGTCTTTATGGCTAGGAGAGAAGGAAAAAAAGAGGAAGTTGTGGCTGTGGCATAGAGTAAAACAGTATCATTTCATTTTGGTTCATTTCTGTTTTGGATTTACAGGATGAGGTGAGGTTTCTCTGGGTTCACCTAAGCTGAAAATTTTAGCAAATAGCGCATCACTGCAGTGATTACAGAGCAGTATTTATATTCTTCCTGTGCATTGAGCAGGGATTTGTCATTTCATACATCATTTACAACTTCTGCAGTGATGGGGGGGCATTTTCAATTCCTTTAATCCAGAATTTCTCCAACTTTTCCCTCTATGTTTTCTCTACTGAGTAGACTAGGTTTGTCTGCTAATCAGTCTCTCAGTCCTTAAAACCAGAAGGATCTATCTTTTTTTAAAGTTAAGTTTGCAAGCCATTCATTATTTTAAGAATTCATGCCTGGAATTTCAAACAATTATCTAAGCTAATAGTTTTGTATAGTCTAGGAAAACCATAGTAGCTCACAGTTTCGAATAATGTATAATCCATGAATTCTGCATGAAAGAGAAATCGTTTTAGTGGTATCTTAAATTTAAATATAATTTAATATTAGTAGGATTTAAGCTTTAAAAGTTTTGTCTTTAAGTTTCAGGTGTCTTGCATACTGTAGATTAAATAATAAGAATTCCTTTTTCATAGCTAGTTCCCTTATTTCTTTTATTGATTCTGAACTAGCATGTTTGAAAAATAAGCACTTAGAGTTGTTGACTTAGGGATTCATCCATAAAGCACTTTCAAGACATAAAAATAATTGTCTAAATTCATGCTCATTAGGGAACTGTGAAGGCTTTATATAAAACCTTTGAGCATCTGAACATGGAAGAGTTCACTGTCAGACAGTTGGGCAGGGGGTGGGACAGTGAAGAAGGCTGAGGATAGCCCAGGCATGGTGACAGAAGAGGCATTCTAGTTTGTGATGAGATGGCATTTCTCCTCTTAGGTAAGTCATTGCACCAAGAGATGACTGCAATGAAATCATTATCAGTTAAACATCTACTCAGAGTCTGGGGGAAAAGCAAGGGGCAAGAGAGAAACCCAACTTGCTAACAGAAAATATTCAGGGAGTCTCAGAGTAGGCAACATTTGTAGATCAAAAGGCAATAAACATTATCTCCATGCTAGTGAGAGCCAAACCACAGGGTTAGGGCTCCCCAGCAAAATTCAGTCCATCTAAACACCCATTGGTAAAAATAAACAAACACACAAAAAAGTAAAAATAATTTCTGAACATATACTACTTGCCAGACCCTGTGCCTGACAAAAAGACTACAAAATAGAATAACACACAGGCCTGTTCTTCCCAATAAATTAAAGATTCTTTGTTTTGTTTTTTGAGAGAGGTTCTCATTCTGTTGCTCAGATTGGAGGGCAGTGATGTGATCATAGCTCACTGCACCCTCAAACTCCTAGAGACTCAAGCAATCCTCCCAATTCAGCCTCCAGAGTAGCTAGGACTACTGGTACTCATCACCATGACTGAGTAATTTTTTATTTTTTTTGTAGAGATTGGGGTCTCGCTGTGTTGGTCAGGCTGGTCTTGAACTCCTGGTTTCAAGCAATCCTCCCACCACAGCCTCCTAAAGTACTTAGATTACTGGCTTGAGCTATGATGTCAGGTGAAATTCAAGATTCTTGAAGGCAGTAGTTGTAACGATAATGAAGATGACAGTAATAGCTAGCACTAGTTGGAGGCTAATGAGAGAGACTCTTATGAAGTCTTCAATGTTCAGTGTTCACAATTTCATGAGATAGGTACTATTATTTTCAACTTTTAATCTTCCTAATCCTATGAAGTTTTGTTAACAATCTTATTTTATATAGTTGAGGAAACTGAGGTACAGAAGTGTTGAATAATGGGTTTACAATCACACACCTTATGTTTCTGGCTTTGGATGCTGTGAGCTTAACCACTGTATTGTATCTTCACATGTGTGATGAGTACTATGATGAACATATCTAGGACTAAGGAAACAAGTGTGGGGACAGAGAGGGAGCATGCCTGAAATTTCACAAGAATATATTTTTATAAACTTTTCATGTTCTAATATGCACAAAGTCAGTTAAATTGTAATTTAAAAAATTCTTAGTATGGCTTCTGATGGATGATTAGCTTTGTTGCTACATATTACTTCATGAAAATTCTAAAGAAATAATTCGTAAGATTCTAACAAAAGGCAAGCTCTGAGTTTATGTGAATAATTCCAGCAGAAATGATGAAGAGTAGGCCAGCATTTTGACATAGGATATAAAAAATTAATACTAGAATGAGATTAAAAAAATGCATTTTCTATAGATTAAAGGTATGCAATTCTATGGGAAAAAAACAAAGAAAAGCAACATAAAGAAATTCAAACTAGACAAAAAAGAAAGAAAAAGACTTAAATGTAGATTGTGTGTAGGTGTCTCTCACAGCTCAGAAACATGTGTGATATTAGCTTTCAAATGCCCATCACTCTCTCCATTCCATTGAGATTGATAGACCTTGTTTAGAAAGTCATCATTATCCTGCTCATCAAAAAGCACTATTGAGTACTTAATTGTGTGTGGTATTGTACTTGATGCTATATGACAAACACTACATAGACATGGCCCTTAACTTTTACAACCTAAGAATTGAAAAGAATGGGGATATTTTACAATATTACAATTGCTAAATGGTTAAAGTAATGGGTTTTATTGCAAATATTAGAGTTTATGCTCACCATATATTTGAGAAATTCTCACAGCTTCCAATTCCTAGTATCCTTTCAAATTCAATATATTATACAAAAACATTCTGTTACATTAAAAAAAAAAAAAAATCATTTTACCCTAAAACTTAACTCAAGGTTTTCTTAAGAAATATTCTGTTTTCTGTACTAGCAATGCCAAGAAGCTATGTGCTAAGAAGTTGAAGATACACATATGTAGAGAAGGATATTGATTATGTTGATTACTTATGACTAAGAAAGAACTTGTATATGGTTTATTCACTTCCATCACACCTAGGGCTATCTCAGTACAAAACTGAGGGAAATAACTTGGTGAAGTTTTTTTGTTTGTTTTTTATGGTTGGTGAAAATGTATGATGTAGGCCTAAGAAGACTTGGGATAGCTGATTTAGATAAAAATGAAATTTTAGGATTAGAACTTACTTATGTTTCTGTTTCTCACAACAATCCCCTTTAAATGGTAAATATTTAATTGGTAGAATAAGTGAAGTATACAGTGAACAAAATTTGAATTCATTAGAAAATGAGAGAGTAGAACAAATAAAGATGAAAAAGTAAAGTAATATTATGAATGAGACCTATATATAAAATTTATGGAATCAGAACTTTTGCTCTGTTTGTGATACAGTAACATGAATCCTTCTACCTTAAGCAACAAGAAAACTGGACACAGTGAAAAAATATTTTAGACACTGGTAAATAGGCAACACAGTAATACAACAAACTATGTCATTATTATGATTACCTAGACTGCTTCCTAAGGTAGATCCCAGGCCATAGCAAAGGAAGGTGGAACCCAACAGTATCTTTTCATGTTGATGGGACAATGATTGGAGTTTAGGAAGGCCAAGACAACTAGAATTCACAGAACAGTATACCAGAGAAGAAGGAGCTTCATAAAGAAAGAGCCCTAGAGATCTCTAATGAGTGCCTTTAAATCTCTAAGTACCGATTTGTGTATGCATGAGAATAGCCTACCTATCTCCAGAGAAATAAATATTAGAAATAAGCTTGTAAAACAATTCCTGGTGGTTACCCAGGGCTGGCAATAGTTTATCTTCCCACCAGCAGAGTGATAAGACCTTTCAATACACAAGGATTTGAGTAAAGTCTTCAGAAGTGTATGGTCCTAGTAATGCGGCTACATCAGTCTCAGATTAGAAGCTGCTCTTGGTCTACTCTAACAGAACTAAAACAAGATCGAAAGGAACCCAATGATTTTGCAAAGAAACTTTACTTCACACTAGAAGACCCAACATGATTTAAAGGAATACAGTAAAGTCTGGCAACCAAGAATATAAAATCAAAATGCCTGTCACCCGATACACATATACAAAACTTGCAATGACTTAGGAAAATATGACCCATGACCAGAGAAAAATCAAGGGACATAAACATACCCGGAGATGAGAGGGGTAATTAAATTAGTAGATAAGGACTTTAAAATAGCAATTATAAATATGCTACATAGGAGGGGTGCCGGAGACCAGCTCCAGCCGGGTTCAGGGTACTTCAAAGGTGGAGACAGCGTTGGTGATTGGGGGGAAGAAGAAAGAGAGAAAGAGAGAGAGAGAGAAAGAAAGAGACTGGACTCCGGTCTAGTGCAGAAGCAACGTGAGTCTTACTGGGAATTACAACAGGTCTTTTATACACAAAGTCAGATGTGGGAGGGGCGTCCCCCACCCATCAGAAACCTTAAACCATGAAAACTTAATCAATGATTGCCTTTAAACCCTTTTCATATGATAATCTTAAAATACCATAACAAAGGATAACCTAATCTGTGACTGACATATTCTATAAACCTTTTTCATCCTAAACTGATTGATTTATGCCAAGTTAAACAATTCTATAGAAGCTTAAGTATTTACTTTACAAACGAAAGTGGACCATCCCAGAATGTTTGGAATGTGGCCCAGTCCAAAGTTCACAGTGGGCTACCTGCAAGTAACCCAGCCGCATTCTTTCAACAAAATGACTGTCTTCTAAAACTGTATTCTACAATTTACACCTTCAATAAATCCTAAGATCATGACCCAGAAGCCTGTGACCAATACTAAGGTTCTTAGATGAGACACAAGTTTGAATTATAAGTTGTGTGAAAGCCAAAACTGCAATTTGCAGAAGAATGGGAGCAATGAGCTTCTAAAGTTAGCTTGTGTTCATCCCGGTCTCAGAGTTTTTATGTTTTGAGCTCACAGGAGCTTAATCTGGTTAGTACTGAGTAGAAAGGGGGAGGAAATGGGGTCAAATAGCTCCCGAATGCATCCTAGTGGTCTCAGGGTCAATGGCCCTTCCTGATCCCTAACGCTCAGTGGGCCTCCATGGCCGGCTCCCAACAGAGGGGGGACCCCAAAATCCCAGAAATTATTTATTAAAAAATCATATTTATTCTTACACGTTTAAACTTCAGTCATGTTTAAAGTATTTTCTGTTTCATGTAGCCATTGAGATGCTTTTCCATGGTTCAAAACAGCTTTTGAACTCGTCAATTTTGATGTCTTTTAGTGTTTCTGCCATTTTTTGTTGTTGGTTTACCTCTTCCATATTGGCAGAGCATTTCCCTTTGAAGACTTTTTTTTATCCAGGGAAACAAAAAGGTCACTCAAGATACTGGGTGAATAGGGAGTGAGGGGCAAAGGGGTCATGCCATTTTTGGCCAAAAACTATTGAATACTCAGTGCAGTGTGGGGAGGTGTGCTTGTAAATTACCCAGCATGAAATGGGCAAATCTGTTTAAAGAATCTCAAAAAAAAAAAAAAAAAATCTACCAAAGCCAAATAAAGGCTCTTACAAAAATGCTAGCTGGTACACTGATGCCAATGAGTTCCTAGAACATTTACTAGTGGGGGAAGCCTATAGTACAAGGGGCCTGCCCTCAAAGATAATTCTGTTTTTTTGGGGGGGGTCTCCCTTTGTATATTTAGAGAATCAGAGAAGCATCTGACTAGGATGAAAAATATAATGGAAGACTTAAAAAAGCATCAAATATAACTTAAAAAATGTAAAATAATAATGTAATTTCTGAAATTAAGATCTATATTGGGTTGAATTAACAGTAGTTGATAATTGTACACGACTAGAGAACTTGCAAACATAGCTTTTGAAACGACCTAAACAAAGCACAGAGAGAAAAAGACCAAAAAAAAAAAAAAAAAAAAAAAGACCAGAACATAAACATGAGTGACTTACAGAGAGAGAGCAATACTAAGATGTCTAACCTATGTACAATTGGAATCCTAGAGGAAAAAAGAGAGAGAGAAGCAGAAAAATATTGGCAGAACTGGTGGTCAATTTTTTTTTTTTTTTATGAAACATTAAAACTATAGACCTAAAAAGCTCATTGCACTCCAAGCAGAGCAAATATAAAAAAGAAACTCAGGTACATTATAATCAAATTGCTGAGAAACAGAGATAAAGAAAAAACTGTCAAGTCAACTAGGAAAGAAAAAGCGCCATCAGTGCTGAGGAACACCAATGAAAATGATAGCAGACTTCTTATTAAACACTAATACACGCCAAAAGTAAATTAAGTAACATCTTTAAAAAAAAGTTGACTTATAATTTTATAACTAGAGAAGATGTCTCTCAAAAATAAATGTGAAATAATGACCATTTCAGACAAAGAAAAGCTAAGAGATTTCATAGCAAACTTTCTCTACAACAAATGTCAAAGGAAAGTCTTCAGAAAAAAGGAAAGGATACCAGGAGAAATCTGAATTTACACAAAAAGGATAGAGAGTGCCAGAACTGGTAAATTTGTAAATAGATTTTTTAAAAAATTCAAACATTTAATTTTCTTTTTTTTTTTGGCACGCTCACGGCCACCCTAGTGTCAACCTGCTGTTCTGGCGATCCTTCCACCTCAGACTTACAACTAATTTTTTTTGTTTATTGTATAGATGAGATCTTGCCAAGGTGCCTGGGCTGGCCTCGAACCCGCAGGCTCAGGCAATCCACTCATCTTGGCCTCCCAAAATGCTGGGATTATAGGCAGAGCCACCCAGCCCGGCTCATTTGATTTTCTTAAACATATTTACTCTTTCAAACAAAAATAATATCAATATATCATGTGGTTTGTAACATATCCGTGTAGCATAGGCATACTGTTTAATGGAAAAGAATAAAGAGTCTAGAGATAGACTAAATATCCAAATTACTAGGCAAAAGCACAGAAGAAATTCATTAGGAAAAGTATCTTTTCAACATGTTATGTAGGAACAATTGGATTCCTTAGACAAAAAAGAAAGGAACCATTATCTTTACCTCGTACGTCTATAAAATTAACTCATAATATACAACCTAAAATAATAAAAGTAAGCAAACAAACTTCTAGAAGAAAACATAGGAGAAAATTTTTGCCATCTTGGGTTAGGCAAAGATTTCTTAGATCACAAAAAGCAAAAAGCATGAGTAAGCGAAGAAAAAAATGATGCATAAGACTACCACAGTTTAAAACTTACATCTCTAAGAAGACACTGTTAAGAAAGTGAAAAGCAAGTCATGAATTAGGAGAAAACTCTGTCAAAGGACTTGTATCAGAATATATAAAGCATTGTTGCAGTGTAATAATACTACAGTCAACTCATTTAAAAATGTACAAATGAATTCAAAGTATGTTTCAACACAGAAGTTATATGGATGGCAATTAAGTACAGGCAAAGGTGATTAGCATCATTGATCATTAGAAAAATGCAGATTCAAACTACAGTGAAATGCCACTCACCACCTACTAGAATAGCTAAAAGCAAGAAGACTGAAGATAAAGAGCCGAGGAGGATGTAACTGGAACTTTCGTGTGTCACTGGTAGGTCTACAGTTATTTGCACACTTTGGAAATGTGCAAGCTTCGCAATGTTTCATAAAGTTAAGAAGACACAATATTATCTAGACACCAAACTCCTGGTTATTGATTCAAGAGAAAATCTATTCTGCTGGCACTGAGAAGGTTGTTGGGTCAGGAAGGGTTAACAGTACATAGGCTGCTTTAGGACAGTGGATTTAATTATTGGACATAATTGAGCATCACGAAATGTCAGTAGTGCTTTTGGGGGAGCTTGCTCAAAATACAGATGTGGGGTTGTATTTGTATTGTAGTTCAAGGCTGAGCTCAGCAGTCTATATTTGAATATTGGTGGCTTTTGGATAACATCCAAGAAAGAAAAGTTAGTTGAAGAAAACTGAACCAACCCGTAAACAGACTGCGTGAAGTATCCACACGGAATGTAGATAGGATCTTAACTGGGACTGGCTATGAAAAGGTAAAGTAAGAGCCAGTTTTTGAAATTGTTGCAAAGGTATCGGTAGAAACTGATGACTCATCTAGCAAATAGATATCCCTGAGGAAAATTCAGAAGTTTGGACTCTTGAGTTGCTGAATAGTACTAATACTACTCAGGTGGAAATAACAAGTTTACTGAAAACAGACAACAGCAGCAACATGAGTCCAGGCTGCTGCTTCTTAACTCAAATCTCTTAGTAGAACTAGTTAATAGAGCTGGTTCAGGAGATATACAGTGATGAGTTTTATAGACCTCAGCATAAAGATGATAGTTAAAGCTATGAAAAAAAAATGGGTCACATTATCAATGAAAAAAAATGCTTTTGAGGAAGTGATTAAAGGTCCCTTGGAAAGCAATATGCCCCATTTTGGGTGAACAGAAGATAATGAGTCAAAAAAAAAGAAATTGTAAAAATCAGTCAAGAAAGATAAGAATTGAGCCTGGTGCTGTGGCTAATGTCTGTAATCCCAAAACTTTGGGAGGTGGAGGCAGGAGGATTGCTTGAGGCCAGGGGTTTGAGACCAGCCTGGGCAACACAGTGAAACCCTATCTCTGTAAATAAATAGAAATTTTAAAAGAAAAAGAAAATTTCTTTTAAAAAGAGGAGAGCATTAAATAGGTGAGTACGCTTAAGAGTTTACAATGAACTATCTTGAGTTTCACAGGTAGGCACTGCAATTTTGTACAAACTCGGAAAAGTAGTTATGTCATTAATCCAAGGTCAAGTGGATAATATATATGAGTTGTCCACATGTCAAGTAACCTCCTGCCTGCTAATCTAATAATCTTTCCTTTATGGAATGTTGAACACACATCAAGTGCCCTAATAAAAGAGCATAGAACTAGTTTTTAATCAAATAATTAAAGAACATAAAATAGCAAAATAAACAGGATTTTCTTGCTGAATACATGATTACTAAAATAATAATCACTTGCTTATGACATTGGCTGCTTCTGTATTACAGATGGAATTAGGCTTTGCCTTACTTTTTTTTCAGTGAGAATAAGGAGATTCTAAATAGAATAGGACTTCGCTTAATTTGTTGAGCTCTCTAGTGAAAAAAAAGTGGTTTTAAATGAACAGACCCTAACTATTCCTCTGCCATTAATATTCAGGAAGTTAGGAAATTCCCATCACTCTTCCCCAGGAGGAGTAATTTTTAGTAGTTTTATATTTGCAGATAATTCTGTGTGTTGCTTTGAAGAATAGTTGTATGGGGATATGAATTGAAAAAATGCCAGTAACTCTAGAAAATATTTCATTTTTAAGATAGCATTTCCCTTTCATTTTCCAATATCAAAAAATGAAATAGATCTGCCTTAGGTTTAGAATTTTTTCTTTTTATGATATTTTTAAGCTGATATTTAAAATAAATTGTTTTGCCTATCCCTATGATAACATTTAGACAGCCTTTCTTCTTTCATCTAATGTAGTGCAAACTGAGTCAGAAAAAGAGAAAAAGGTTTTCAAAACAGTCCATAGGTAACTTGAAGACATGGTCACATCCTTTCCATGACTTCCGCCTTTCTAATGTCAGCCCAGTTGCAAGAACAGCAATTCAGCAGTTCCCACTCATCTTTGGGGGCTATGTTATAAGACCCCCAATGGATGCCTGAATTCCCAGATAGTACCAAACCCGTTTTTTCCTACACATACACGTCAATGATAAAGTTTAATTTATAAATTAGGCACAGTAAGAGAGTAACAACAATAACTAATAATTAAATAGAACAATTGGCTTGGTGCAGTGACTCACACCTGTAATCCCAGCACTTGGGGAAGCTGAGATGGGAGGACTGCTTGAGCCCGGGAGTTCAAGATCAGCCTGGGCAATATAGTGAGCCTTTGTCGCTACAAAAAAAAAAATATAAATTGACTAGGCCTGTGGTTTCAGGTAACCAAAAGGCTAGGGCAGGAGGATCGCTTGAGCCCAGGAGTCTGAGGCTGCAACAAGCCATGATCTTGCCACTGCACTCCAGCCTGGACAACAGAGTGAAACCCTGTCTCAAAAACACTAAATAAATAAATAATAACAGTATACTATAATAAAAGTTATGTACAAGGGGATTCTATCTTTCTCAACAAGATAGTCTCAAAATATTCTGCTTTTCAGTACTCCCCCTCTCCCTGTGTGAGATGACACAATGCCTACGTGATGAGATGAAGTAAGGTGACTGGCATAAGCTTGTGTGACATAGCGTCAGGCAACTGTGTAGGGTTACTGGAACCCAAACATAGCAATAATGTGACAGTCAACCTGATAACCGAGATGGTTGCTAAGTGACTAAGGGGCAGACAGCATTATATGACATGAATCCATTGGACAAAGGAATGATTATGTCCCAGGCAAGGTGAGACAGGACAGTGCAAGTTTTCATCACAGTACTCAGAACAGCTGCACAATGTAAAACTAACAAATGGTTTATTTCTTCAATTTACCATTTAATATTTTTAAACAGAGATTGACTGCCAGTCACTGAGACTGCAGGAAAGCAAAACTGCAGATAAGTAGCACTACCGTATTCAGCAGTGTTGAGATTATGTGACTACATTAATCTCCTCAAGCTGATTTATGTTGACTGTAAAACATCCAGAGTCTACACTACTAAGTAGTGCTGTGTCAAAAAAGAAATTCAGGGAACCGGATGGGGTGGCTCATGCCTGTAATCCCAGCACTTTGGGAGGCCAAGGTATTGCCTGAGCCCACAGGTCCGAGACCAGCCTGGGCAACTTGGCGAGACCTCATCTCTACAATAAATTTTGTTTTTAAAAAGTAGCTGGGCATGGTGGTGCATGCCTGTAGTTCCAGCTACTTGGAATGCTGAGGCAGAAGGATCACTTGAGCCCAGCAGGTTGAGGCTGCAGTGGCTGTGAGAGTGCCACTGCCCTCCAGCCTGGGCGACAGTGAGACTCAAACTCAAACTCAAACTCAAAAAAAGAAAGAAAGAAATTAAGGGGCCACACCTCATCAACAAGAGTACCTGCGTAATAGACATTTGTATACCTAACCCTGAATTGTACCCCATGTCTTTAAAATAAAAAATTTAAAAAAAAGAAATTAAGATTTTTCCTGGTCACATGAATATTGCAATGGAATATTTGGATATTTTCTAACTAAATGTGATTCTATGCACAGGACACTGGTGATCCAGAGAGTTTCCAAGGAGTCAGATATATTTTGTCAGTGAAGGCAGAAAGTAAAAGATGAGTTATTATTGTGTGTAAGATTTTGTGTGTTATATTCAGTTATCCAAAGAAAATTCTAGGTTGTAAAACTGCTAGAAGCTACTGCATTCTCTTCCTTGCCTTTGGTGGTAAATCAAATCAAATGAGATTTGAATAAATGAAGTGGAATCTCTGCATGTGCCTGCTATGGGAAGAAAATGATGGTGATTACAAGTGCTGGAGAAGATTTCATTGGGTGTGAATAGATATTTAGCTACATGGTAATTATGAGTATTGTGGGACGGTAGCTGTAGTAGTAGGAATTCAAAGAAGGCAAGCTGTTTTGCTCTAAAAATAAATCAAAAGAATTTATTGAAACCATCAACAGAGAAATAGTTTAGTTGAACTGAATGGGAGTAAATTCCCATTTTTTAATATTTAAATTCACATTGATGAGCACATCCGTGCTATATGAAAAATTATGTAAATAACATGTTTCCTCATTTTCCTATAACTCTACTGACTTGTTTGAGTTCTGTCTAGCCAATTCTCCTATCAGTTTTTTTATATATTACCTTCTTATTTTGACACTTCATTGTGAGCATCAGTGAACACTTCTTTTGGTGCCTTTCCAGAAGAAGCTGCCTTTTTATTTTGCTTTCCTAATTTATTCCTAAATAATTTCTAAACATTTATTCTTGTACATCCTGTTTTCCACGTCCTGTTTTCTCACCTTCAAGGTGACTGCAGTATGATGAATATATTAACAGAGTGTTTACAATATTCAATAGAATTTAGCAATAAAGATAGTTACATGGGCAATGGTGGGCACAATTATGAGAACTGATAGATGTTCAGAACACTTGGAGAGTTGGAGGTAGGGAGGAAGAGGAAAAAGGACAGAAACATCTAGTTTGATGGCAGGTGGAATATGGAAAAAGTTACTGAATGTGTAAGAAAACTTCAGATCTCTTTCATTTGTGCTACCAATAAGCAGTATGCCCTAAAACAGATCACTGTACTTCTTCCTTGGTTTTCTATCTAGTTAATGATGAAGTCAACTTTAAGATCTCTTTCAAGCTCTAGGATTTTATGATCTACTGCAAAGAAATAACTATGCAAATGTGACAAACTCTTATTAGGCACTTGTTTTGCATGTGGCTCAACTGGTTTCTTTTAATTGATGATACAACAGGAAGATTTGAAGACAATTTAGTAACCACTAGTTAGGCATGGAACTGTTGACTGCACACTGAGAGTGTACCAAGAAGTCATTACATTGAGTTACAGAAATGGTGAAGTCAGCATTGCCAAGGGTGTCTCGTTAAAAGGTGATGATATCAATTATTATTCAGTATAATGCTGTGAGTTAAAGGACCCCTTCCTAACAGATTACAGAGTATGAATATATTCATACTATGGGTCATTGCTTGACTCATTTCTCTATTCTCTGATCGTATTGTTAGGCCACATGTATGTTAAGTGTACTGTAATACTTCAGTTTATTACATGGTCAAGCTATTAAAGATTTCACTAGGAAATTACAAAGTACAGCTGTAAAGATATTTGTTGTTGGGAAGCTTTCATTGCTTACTAGGTGTTTGCCACCAGCTTATAGAATCTACCATGCCAAGTTTCAGTGTCACCTCATTAACATTGAGCATTACTGAAATGATTTAGTGGAAGAGACAATTTAGGGGGTGATAACGGAATAAAAGCCCAACGTTTTCATGAGGGAGACTGCTGATGTCATTTCTACTGTTGAGATCTGTCCCTGATGATTAAAAAAAAAAGACCTAATTTTTTAAAAAGTTGTCTTTAACTCTGTTTAAAATGTAAAATTTAATACATGGACTGGTCACATGTATTCTTTTAGGGTGTTAGGAATCACTTGAAAGCTGCAGCAGGTACATGTTCAAATGATTATCCCTAGTGAAATTCATTTTTAAAGGTGGAATTTGGAGCCAAAATGGAGAAAGTTGAGGAGACAGATGGTGTTTATAGTGCATTTAAACTCTCAGAATTAACTTTAAAACAGGAGGACTTAAGGCCTTGGCAGTATCCCCAAACCAAACTATTTTCCATTGATTGGTATGAATCATGTTCTCTCTTTGGTGTCTGCACTTTTTCCGCCCTACGCACCACTTAAGTACCAACAAATCTGCAATTGACCTTTTCACAGCGCTATACCGAGATACCTACCCTGGTGTTTCTAATCCTTGTCAATTTCTTTTCAGACAGAGCTTTTTGTACATGCCTTCAAGGATCAGCTGGTGAGGAGTGCTCTTTTAGCACTCTATACTGCAAGACCAGGAGGCATTCTTAAGAAGCCATCCTCTCCTAAGAGTAACACAGAGGAGAGCAGTCCCCAAGACCCGCCCCCACCAATGAGAAGGCAGGACTCCATACCTCATCATTCAGACTATGACGAAGAAGAGTGGGTAAGTCTCTTGTAGATCACTTGCTTCTCAATGGTTAGCCGTGAAAAATAAAGCAAAAATGATAAAACAGTTCTGCTATTTATTTAAAAAGAAAAAAAAAAAAAGGAAAGCAGTGGTAATACAGATTGCAGATAAATAGGTCACACTCTTCCTTAGGGAAAAATTTTATCTGGAAGATATATTCCTGATCAAGCATATTTGATATAAAAATTTATTTGCTAGCAAATGAATCATATGTATAACCAAGAATTTGTCATCAAAGCAAAGATGCCACAATTACAAGACTCTATATTATGTCTCCTTATTTATTGCCAAGCTATATAAAACATAAAAATTGGTTTTTTTAAAGAAAAAAAGTAGACAATCATCCATATGACCACTACTTGGATGCAACAAGTATTTTCATTGTTGCAGTCTGTTATTTTAGTTCTGGGCACACTTTTTTAAAGCATTCACATTTAGACTGTGGGCATGGAAACGTCTTAAATCCCTCTTGCTCGAGTTTCTATAATGAAATAGAAAGTTTGCTCTGGGTACTCTGACACTGGCAGAAGGATGGCCCCATGAAAGAATCTGAAAGAAATAACTAGTAAAGATGAATAAACAAAAGAAGCAAAACATGATGAAAGGAATTCTAGTTGGGCAGAATAGGACAGGAAGAATAAAAAGGAGCAAGGTGGCAGGGGGCAGTGTTATCACTGGACCAACACATATAAATTATCCAAGAGCCCTCCAAAGTATATGCACATTTCATAAACACACACACATACACACACATGGAAATCCTGTACCACTATATCATATTTTTAACCCCCCAAAAGGTGTGCTAGCTGCGTTCGACTTTAAGCTTTTTGTTAGTAATTACTTGTCTTGCTACCCTAGAATTTAAGAGTGTTTGGAGAGTATATTACCTGAAAGACCCAGGTCTCTCAAAAGAATTGCCATCTGAAGGGCTGTGACGTGTTGCCTACACTTTCATTTGGTAAAATTTCTATCACAGGAAGCACAGACCTGGGCTTCAAGAGGTAAATGCTGAATAAGTGTTTGATGTTGCTGATGAAGATTACATTTCTCCCACGGAAGCATTTTCAAAAGTGCAAATCTAATATTTCTTCCTATTACCTCCACCTTCTTCTTCAATTTTTTTTTTTTTTTTACAGCTCCAAGGTGTGCACATCTCTTAACCTCTCTGAAGTTCAATTTTCTCAACTGTAAAGTGAAAATAACAGCACCTGTTCTGCTTAGTTCATAGGGGGGTCGTGAGATAAATGATTTACCCCTGTGGATGATGCTCTATTGCCTAGAAAGGCCGAGGCACAAGCATTTTATTACACTTACTGTAATATTATTGTTATGTTTTCATTTTAAGAAATGTGAAGTCTATAATCTTTTTATGAGGATCAGTATTATTGATCCCAAAATGTGAGAATTTCAGGAGTGAGCCACCGCATCCAGCTTGAATTGGGAATTTTAAAGAATTTGAGTATATATAGAAAATATTAAATATCTTATTTAATTAAATGTAAAGTGTTAACCTTTTGACAAATAATTGCCGTTTTTATATTCAATCAAGTGAGAATGTGGAAATTGGGCATCTTTTGTTTTATCTTTTTTTTTTTTTTTTGAGTTGGAGTCTCACTCTATCGCCCAGGCTGGAGTGCAGTGGCACGCTCCCAGCCACACAACCTCAACCTGCTGGGTTCCGGCGATTCTTCTGCCTCAGCCTTCCAAGTAGCCGAAACTACAGGCATGCGCTACCATGCCCAGCTAATTTTTTTTGAATTTATTATAGAGCTGAAGTCTCACCCAGTTGCCCGGGCAGTTCTCGAACCCGCAGGCTCAGGCAATCCACTCGCCTCGGCCTTCCAAAGTGCTGGGATTACAGGCTAAGTCACCGAGCCCAGCCTATCATTTTCATCTCACTGTATTGTGCAAACCCTCCTCCTCACCCCCATCACCTCCTCCCGTTCAAAATTGTTCTCCTTCTCTCCCTCTTGGTTTCCTTTTTCTTGAATTATTTTTGAGAACTTCAATCCAGTAGGTGCTTCAAATGTCAAAGTAAATAATGCTAGATCCTTATTTCATGGAGCTCAGAGACTAGTGGTAGGTAAAAATGTTAGCAAATAATGACAAAATGTTGCAAGAAAGGTTGGAAAAGACAGATGATAGACAATAACTCCTGCTGATATGACTTCAACTCAAACGTCAACAGAACTGTCTTAGGATGGGCAAAGAAGGAAGGATGTGGGAAATGTATCATTAGTTGAGAAGGTTTACAAAGAACGATTCCCTTTGTTGGTGTTACTGACACCTGTCCTGCCTGTGCTATACTCAGGGGACATAGGTGAACAGCCCAAGGTCTCAAGCAACTCCCCTAGCCTCGTCTGGATGTACACAGAATACTGCAAGAATGTGGTAGACATGGTGGGGTTTCCGGAAATAATTCTGGAGATTTAAATGTGAGTAGAAGTCAACCACTCGAGAAAGAGGATCAGCTGGCCTTTTAGACAAGAACAGACAGTAGTTGATATACACAGAGAGGTAGTTGACTGTGCGTGTGTATGCATGTGTGTGTGATTATTGCTGGTTAATTACTTGTTTCGTTTCAAAGTTGGTGAAGTTTGAGCATGTTTATATCTCGAAGGCCATCTGAGAGGCACAGAGGTGATAACTGATGGATCAAGGTCCTTGTGAGAGAAGAAAGAATCAATGCTAGCAGGCAGGTGGAGGGACAAGTCCTAGGTAGAAGTGCTCTCTTCTGTCACAGGAAGGAAGTAAAGCTCTATTTGACATTTGTGAGTGTGGATGGGGCTAAGGTCTGCTTTTATCAGTATAATAGAATTATGTGTTAAAAGAAAGGGATGGAAACGACTGGAGGGCAAGGGTGGTAAAGTTTTCAAACAGGCACAGAAGAAATGGGTAGCTGAGCTCATTATCCACATTTGAAACATTTGGGAACAATTCCATTCTTTGTGAAGGACTGGCCCAAGGTGGGAGTATCAATTTGCATGGTTGTTTGCTTATTCTTGCTTCCCCTTAATTATTCTCTTGGTAATACTTCCCTAGTCTTCACACTAGAAAAAAAAAAGTCTTAGCCGGGCGAGGTGGCTCAAGCCTGTAATTCCAGCACTTTGGGAGGCTCAGGGGAGAGGATTGCCTGAGCCCACGGGTTTAAGACCAGCCTGGGCAACTTGGTGAGACCTTGTCTCTACAATTAAAAAGAAAATAACTTGGCGTGGTGGCACATGCTACTTGGAAGGTTGGGGTGGAAAGACTGCCTGAGCCCAGCAGGTTGAGACTGTGAAAGCCATGAGCATGCCCCTGCATTCCAGTCTGGGTGACAGTGAGACTCCATCCCCCCCCCCAAAAAAAACAGTCTCTAATATTTTTTGTCCCCAGTTGGTGAAGGTATGTCATCTCAGTTTCTATTGGTTAAAGAATAGAGAAATAATGATGGCTTGCATTTCCCTCTACATCTCTTTTCCTACTTTTTTCTGAATCTCCTCCAGAACCCGTTGTTTCTAGAAAGCATATAAATGCTTTGTCTATATTTTACCGCAATTACAAGAAAATCTTTCCCATTCAGAAAAAGTTACTTCTAGTTCTCGCCTTCTAATATAATTTCGCTCTTTTTGCAAACACTAACCAAGTTTGATTGTTATATAACATTCTCATTGATTTTCCTTAGCAACTACTTTCTAGTAAAAGGATCCCTACCTCAAGGGATAGAAATCCCTTACAAAAGACGGAAAGAATATTTCACCACAGTCACAAACATTTAACATTATTCTCAAAGCTTTAGCTAACTTTGACAAACTGAGTAAATCCAAAGAAAATGTAGCTAATTGAAAAATGCCTTCAGAGACTGTGCTAGTAAATGAATTGGCAACATAACTTTTTTGTACTCTCTTAATTAGTTGTTAGAAAAGTTTCAGTGCTGATTACAAGTCTAAGTCAACTTCTGGAAGTAATTCAGTGTTTTAAATTAATTTAATTGGATTTCTATGACATTATATGAAAATATTCCCTGGTCAGTTAAATTGGGCTAGGTTCTCAAATAAGCACCATTAAAAAAAAATCTATTTGTTTTACTTAATTTCTGATAGTGACTGTAGCAATTACCTAACAGTATTTAGCTTCCTATAATAAATATTTGGGGAGTGAATATGTATTAGTAAATTACTCTTAAATCCTACTCAGCTGATAGCCATTCTTTTGAGGTCAAGAAAGAGAATCCCTATTTACTCTAAATTAGTGTAAGGCTGTTCTTTCTCTTTTCAACTCATTTTGCTAACAAAATTGATGACAAACGAATCTGGTTAATAATTATGTAGTCAATATGGTGAGGATTGAAACTAAAATGAATGCTTACAAAATGTCATTTGCTGAATTTTACTTATTAAATAATTGAAAGCTTTAAGGGTTTACTTTTCTGAAAAGTTAGTAAACAATCAAACCCCAAAGGAATATTTGGGATTTTATGACAATCTGTGCCAAGAAATAGACTAACATAGCATTCTTCATCTTTTAGTCAGTAAAGATGACATATTGCTTTTCTTTCTCTACATCTCTAGAACAGATGCTTCCAGCAGCTGGGATTCCAAGATTAGTTTGTCCAAAACATGAAACCATGTCATCTAACCAAACTATTTAGTTGACCTAGTTCTTTGGCTTCCAGTAATTCTACTATTCTTTAGCGCACTGTGATTTAATTTCAACATTACTATACTAATGGGTATAGGGTTAAATCTGCCTAATCCCATTCAAAGAAATTGTTTTAAAAAATAAATTTCTGTTCCTTTATATTCTGGTCCATTCCAGCAAAGTGCAGAACTAGGAAAAAAACTATTCTTATTATTTAGGCATATCCCAAAACCATTTTTAATTGAACCAAATATTTACATCAGGCAACACGTCAGCATCAAAATAACTCAATTAATTCTCTTCTTCATGTTATAAGCATAAATCAAAATTTGAAAATGTAGCCTTCATTGTTAAGGTAGAAGAAAATTTGCCATTTTTTTATTATGTAAATATGTTTATAGTACATAAGCATAATGAATTAGCTATATTAATTCATAATAATTTTTCAATAGTTTAATAGAATTTAGAAACAGTAGCACAAATTTATAGTAATATTTGCATCAAACATCCTATTAATAAAGTCTATAAAACCTAAAAAAACTTGTGGCTACTCTATTCTCAATACTACCAAAGATTGTGTTTTGGAATGAGATTTATATGAGTGACCTTGATATGTACCTTACCAATGTCATACAGTTCATTTTATACTATACCTTTCCGTAGTGATGTCTAGATTGAATGCCTAAGCTTGACGGGAGTGTTAAAGAGCTGTTTATGTTGCCATAATTGGTAACAGTGAGCATAGAGAGTTGTAAAACGTTGCTGACTGTTGTGGATAAAACATATTTAGCCAGATGCCTCCACAGCCAATCTATAGTGATCTGTATTCTCAACTGTACCCAGTTTTGACCTTACCTCCAAGGGAAAAAAGTTTAGGCCATACATAATGCAGAGTACCTATACAAATTGATATTCAAAAGAGATTTTGTTCAGTTCTCTGAGTGGCTAAAATCATGTTATGGAAGATCACTAGTCTGATCTTAATAAGAAAGAAAGAAATCTTTCTCATTCTTTAGAGGTAATTAATTCTTATGAATTGCTTGATACTAAACTATGATTAAACTTTTTCAAAGCAACACCTTATAACTCAGTTACTCAAATAAGTAATATATCAGCTAAAATATGGTTGTTTATTTCTAAATTTTGTAAGTGATAGATAAAATAGGTAGATGTATAGCTGTGTATGTATGTGTGTATTTGTGTATTCAACTCCAAATCATTTTGTAAAATAAAGCATTAATTCTTTCTGTGAACATACAGCATAACGAATATATAATTATAATCAGTTTTCTGTGTCTGTTTCCTCGATGTGTTCATGATCTTTATAAGCTCCTATAGGAAAAAGGCAATGTCTTGTTCACTGTTGTAGCCCCACAATTAATGGAGCGCTCGCATACCAAATGTACTCAATATACATTTATAGACTGAATTAATGATTTTGAAGTTTGTCTGAAAATTATTATTCCTATTTGTCTTATTTTGAAACAGAGAATATTTAAATTTAATATAATCCTGCACTATGTTTAGTACCTTTTTTCCTACTTGAATTTATAAATTATTTTGAGGAGTTTTATTTCTTTCTTCTGGTGAAATGTACCCAGTGATATTCTTCTCTTCTTAATTCTTAATTGGCTCTAAGATGGCAAATCTAGCCATCTTCAAAATATGGCCCCTTATTAGTTCATATATCCTAGTGTCTTAATAAACTCTGTTATGACTATTCAAGTCATTTTCAAAATATCTTCAAACTTAGGAATTGGCAAAATTCAAGGTGGACCTTGAACATCACAGATGACAAAACTAAGAACATGATTGATGAGACCCTTATAAGCCTCCAGAAATCCAGTGGTGGGAATTTTAACTTTATTTGCTTATCTAGATCACAAAGGTCCTAGTTACACGGAAATGATTTCTCCAGATATTTCCCAGCAAAGGTAAATTGAAAGCGACTATTTCTCCCTTGTCCCTGCTTTCTCTTTTTCATCCCTAAGTCACAGATAATGGGGTTGTATAGTTTTGTTAATCTTAAAATGAGGAGGAGACATTGAGAGCATTCACTCTTCCCATCAGAAAGGGCAGGCAAAGGCAGGGAAAATGAGTCTAGTTGCTCCCTATATGGCAAGTGAGTGTGTTCTATCATCTGTTTTCTTGATGGATGGGAAACATTCCTGAACTTCTCCAGTCTATTTCACCCAAGAGAAATGTGCTTTGCATACTTATCCAATATTAAAGTCCACAAAAGGTGATTAAGCAAAGTTCATGACTGTCCATTAAAATGCACAAATGTTCTATTAAAGAAAAGAAACCCCAAATGAGATCTTTATGTGCATACATATTCATGAAATCCTGCCAATTTCTAGATTTTTCCACATGCAGTTAATAGTTTTACCCTCAGTCCCCTGTTTTATCACACCTAACACAGTGTTTTATCCGCACTAGCTCAACGTATTTTTCAGAGTTAATGTAGGGATAAATGAATGCATGGACTTGCTGACTCAGCAGCTCATCCTCTAACTCAGACTTGTATTTTAATAGATATTTTATTTCTATTATGTAGTGAAATAATGTAGTTATTATATAAAATAATGTAATGATTTTCTTATGGTTTTATATTGAATGCCATCCTCCCCCTTGGATACTGTGTGGACTTTTATTTAATGTCAGATATTTTGATGTGCCTGTGTATAATGAATGTGAAAACTTGCACACATACATGTTAAAATGTATTATTATATTGAAATCAAGTACTCTCGGTTAGGGTAATAGGATTAGTATTCCTATTACTCCCTAAATAGGAATTTTTGAAACTCCAAAATTAGTAAATAAGTAAAGGAAATGCTGACGTCTATGTAGTGGGACTATTGACTTGAGTCAGGGTACACAGAGTTAGAAAGAATCAATCTTTGAAAAAGATTGTATGCAGCACACTAACTGATAATATCATACACTCCATCCAGTTGTGCAAGTATCTAATGGTGTGTGGATAACATCCAATTACCAATTTAAAATTAAAAGCTTTAGTCAATCAGTGGAATTTTCCCTCTTATTATTAAACAAATGCTTTAATATTTTTACCAAATTCAAGGCTTTAGTATGATGTGGCATTTATTAGAGTGAACTCAGCCATTAAGAGTATGAGCTTGGTTCTAGCTTCAATTTGAACTGCACATTTACTAAGAACTTCTTATACTTGTACTATAATTTCTTTTCACTCCTAAATAGCAGGTTATTAAATCAATCAACAGATGTTCATGAAGTATAAATAGTGTGAGCAGTGCTATAGGCACTTATACGAAACCTGATCTTAACAGGCATATCAGCTAATTCATGTAAGACGATTAGCACTCACGAAACAAGCAGAGCTATTGAAAGATATTCCAAGAATTCAGGAAGTTGTGTGATGCATATTAAAAATGCCAACATATTCAGAAAAAGGTTAGAGAGTTGGAAAAGATGGAGAAATAATCACTTCCATCTTTCATTCTTTTTTTATTCCTTCTTCTTTTATTGATCTATCACCTCTCAAGGACCAGGACCTGAGAATAAAAGGATTAATAAATAATAATCATTTCCCTTCTATAGCCTATTGTCTATTAGAAATCAATAGTGTTATTAACTATAGTCACCATGTTGTACAAGAGATGTTTTTTTTTTTTTTTTTTGAGTTGGAGTCTCACTCTGTCGCCCAGACTGGAGTGCAGTGACCACTCCCGGCCACTGCAGCCTCGACCTGTTGGGGTGATCCTTCCGCCTCAGCCTTCCAAGTAGCTGGAACTACAGGTGCGCACTACCACGCCCAGCTAATTTTTGATTTATTGAAGAGATGAGGTCTCGCCAAGTTGCCCAGGTGGGTCTTGAACCCTCGGGCTCAGGCAATCCACTCACCTCAGCCACCCAAAGGTGTGGGATTACAGGCTGAGCCACCGAACCTGTAATCCAATATTAAGTGGAAGTTAAGGGTTCTCACCACAAAAATGACTATGTGAGGTAATGCATATATTAAATTTATAGCTGGATTTAGTCATTCTACAATGTTTATGTACCTTAAAACATCAAGTTGTACATAATAAATACATACAATTATATATGTAAATTTCAAAAAAAAAAATCTGTAAATAATAAAGAAATAGTGTTAAGGAAAGAGAGAGTGGAGAGAGAGAGAAGCATGAAGAATTCTTGGAGATGGTGGAATATGAAAGGATGAACATTTAGATTGATGGAAGATAAGGGAGAAGGTGTTCTTGGCATAAAAGTCAACATGTGTCAAGATATTAGAAGTGTTAATTCCTCCAAGGTGTCCTTCACATCTTTGATGTTGAGCACTGAGCAGGCATATAGCCTGGTAAATATGTGTTGATTTAATGTAACAGCATGTTTCTAGGACAGCCAGGAGACTGCTCTGAATGAAGGTTTCATTTTGAAGACCAATGAGAAAAAGAAGAATTATCTAGGTCTGCCCGGCTATAGATGTGTCTCCAGACTGAGCTAAGAATGTAATACTGCCTGTAGTACTAAGCCTGCTTTTGACTAGAAGTAAAGAAATAAGCATGGTAATCGATGAAGATGAATATGGCACCCGTAGAGAAACCTGATTTTGTGATAGCTAATAATGTAGGTCTGGGAAAGATCGGAACCAGGCGAATATGGAGAGTTCAGTCCTGGAGATCAGTAGTCCTGGGTCTAGATGTCTGAGTAGGAACTGAATTTCTGGATAAGGCGAGGAGTGAATTCCAAACTGAATATAATCATGGGGAGATGAAGAGCAGGAATTTTTACATGAGGAAATAGGTGAAGTTAAAGCAGGAGAACCAATAGGAAGCAAAGGTTGGGGAATCTCATTTGATGGGTGTTGTGTGTCTGGTTATTTTTAGTGTGTGCGTGTGCTAAGTGTATGTGTATGTGTTATTTACCTTGGGCCATACATGTGCCAGGTGGAAACATAGAAGATTTTAAATACAACTAAGTTTACCTAACAGTTTGGATAAAGTTAAGATTGAGAGAGAAGTGCTACCAAGCTATGGGAGGAGTAAAAGTTTGTAGTATTAAGGAACTTGGCCCCTATAGAGCACATTGCTCTCCATCAACTCAAGGATAAGTGGAGACTTCTTTCTAAAGATGGGACTGGCCTTGCTAATTCACTGACTGTTTCTCATCAAAGTCTTCAGAAATTGGTAATGACAAGTGGGAAATTATTCATGGAAATGTAAATGTGACGGGGCTACTTTGTACCTCCATATTGTTTCTGGTGTAGTCGTCACATTCTTGCTGATCAAGAATTGGCCTTAGAAAAGTCAACCAGCTCAGCATTACTGAGTATGTTTTTTAGCTACTGATCCAAAGCAGTTAGGATTCTCTCAATGCTACCAAGCTCATAAACATGTGGCATGCTGAGTAAGCAACATGCCCCCTACCCTCATGACTCACTCTGCCAGGTGTAATATCCCCCTGGCTGCATTCATCAAATTTTTTGCATCTACTGGCACTGTGCTTGACCTGCACGTGAGCTTAGGTCCTAAGCCAGAAATAAATCAACACCTGACTCAGAATCATATAAATATTGCTGCTAGATCCCCCACTGACTTTATGCCCTCTTTGCCCAGTAAAAGTTTATAGCCACTTCACCTCCAAAGAATAGGGTTGTTGTGACGATTCCATTGAGTTTAAAGATGTCAATTAGGCTCCATTTAATAAAGGTTAGACTTTCACCCACTAATTTCTCATGACTTCCTTCATATAGCAGAATCATGGCTGTTATTTCCGGGGAACAGCCCCAGCAATCTGTTTTCTTGTTAGGTAATGGTGGTTGCTTTCAGCCCTCTTATGTGGTGGGAGAGCTCAACTGTATCTGGAGGGGCTGGAAACCCCACATTACTGCAGCTGCGTTCTTATGCTCCATTGTCTTCTCACTAATCAGCCTTTCTTCATCATGGGAGCAATCTGAAACTAATTTTGTGATTTTAGTACAGAAGAAAGTGGGGTAGGTCCCAGCCATACCAGCAATCAAAGCAAAAAAAATTTCCCCTGTGGACTAGCACAGTGAATAAAAATCATCAGAACGAAAAGGTATTTTTGCTGGTAATTTTCTTCTTTGTATGTTTTCACAGAGACTGGAAAGCGGCTTGTTTAGGAAAGAACTCTGATATTCAAGGTTCCCCTTTAAATATCTTTCCTACCCGTTTTTAGCATCCTAGTTTCAAAATAATTGGCTGTCTTGTACTTTAGTCTCCTAGTAATTGAATTATCATCTTTCCTCCTTGTAACCCACACTCTGTTTTGTATCTTGGTCACATGGATGGATTTTGGACCTTGATCCTGACACTGTGCTCTATTAATGCAGGTCACTTATTTTCTTTGACCAAAGCACAATAACCCTTAAACGGAGTGACTGACTGCTCCATCCCTGCTTACATGACACTGTTGATCTCAGAATTAAAGGGATATGGGACTAGCTTGTCCTCTTTGTTTTATTTTTCTTCTTTTTTATTTTTATATTTTGAGTAGGAGTCTCACTCAGTCACCCAGGTTGGAGTCCAGTGGCACACTCATGGCCACTGTAGCCTCTACCTGCTGGGCTCAGGGTGATCCTTTCGCCTCAGTCTTCCAAGTAGAGGAACCACAGCTGTGTGCCACCACACCCAACTAATTTTGTTGATTTGTTGTAGAGACAAAGTCTCACCAAGCTGCCCAGCCTGGTCTCCAAGCCCTGGACTCAGGTGATCCTCTTGCCCCCGCTTCCCAAAGTGCTGGGATTACAGCCGTGAGCCACCATGCCTGACAGAGTTTGTTCTCTATATAGAGTCATCTCTTAGTTCAGGATCTGCTGTTGGACTCATTTCCTTTCATTTATCTTTCTTTATTGTAAAGATGTGGGGTACAAGTCAGGATTAGGCCCATAAGTAGCCTACATGCGGGGAAGTTTGGACCTCCAAAGGGTTCTCACTTCACTTGGTTTAGGATCAGGTACCCTTAGTGGTGTTATGTGCCCTCTCGCCCCCCAGCAGTGTCTTGCTACTGACGATCTCCTCTTGCAGTACTGTGATAAATGTTCAGGGCCACTGATGCCTGAGAACCAGTAGTATTTAGTTCTTTGTTCTGTGATAGATCACAGAGTGTGATGGACTCTAAACCCATCTAAGTTGCCAAAAAGTCCATAATTGTGTTGTTCTTTATGGCTTCATAATACTGTCTCATGAATGTGTACCACATCTTCTTTTCAAGCTTCAGATAACTAAAACCTGATCTTGTTCCTGTAAGGTAGCACGCCTCTACTTGATCCTTCCTTGTCTCCTTCTCCTGACTTCCTCTATCTAGTTTGTGGTACTGTGCACCACAATTCTGTGGGCAATCATAGTGGAAGAATCCGTCTTTTAGAGTCAAACAGAATGGAATTTCTAGTCCACATATGCCATTTTAATGTTGAATGCTACTCAAAAACTGAGTAAAAAAAAACTTGTTAACTCTAAAAACGAAGTCACTATTATTAATCTTATATGGTAGCTGTGGAAGGTTAAATTAGCTAATGTGCATATACCACATGAATGTCAATACCAGTCCTTAATGTGTCTTTGGGTTGGGTCGCCCCTTATCCTCCCTCCCTGACTTTCTCCCACTTTCTCTGCCTTTCTTCCTTTCTTTCAGCAAAACTTCCTGAAGACCAAGTCCTGTGCTACACAGTGAGGGCACAGCTCTCAAATAAGTCACCATCTAACATTAGAGACAGAGGCGCATACTAATAACTACCTTGTAGAGGCCATAAAAGAGAAGGAAATCTTGACTACCAATGCTCAGATTTTTCTCACCACCAGCTAGGGACCTCCTCTCCAAAAGATGGGGACTAGAAGGAGTCTGCTCAGGGTCTGCTACAGCATACCTTCTAGAAAATATTTGATTATGCATAAATTGTGTATTGATATTACATAAGAGACTGCTCCACTCTCATCCCCAACAAACATCCTTCCAGGTTCTGCATCCTCTAAATATTACTTATGTCTTCTGTTTACCATATGACCCTCTGTTACATGATGGTAGGTTTTAGTCCCATGCTTCACTGTGCCCTTCTGGCCACTGAAGATCTCTCTACTGGCTGCAAAGATGAATTTTCTATCTGTGGAATCCTTAACTTGGGGTATCTATAAAGGAAGAACAATATATACATGTGAATTTGTATTTTCTTTTTAAGTACCTTTATTTTCAGGTTCTCCAGAGATGTGATTGAGATCATATTCCTTGATCTAAGAATGGCAGCATGCCATCCTACTTGATCTTTGATAAAAATAAAGTTTCTAGGACTGAGCGCTGTGACTCATAACTATCATCCCAGCATTTTGGTGGGCCAGGGAGGGAAGATTACTTGAGCCCAGAAGTTTGAGATGAACCTGGGCAATATAGTGAGATCTCATCTCTACAAAAAATTGAAAAATTAGTGGTGCACCCCTGTAGCCCCAGCTACTTGGGAGGCTGAGGAGGGAGGATCACCTGAGCTCAGGAGGTCTAGGCCACAGTGATCCATGATCATGCCACTGCACTCCAGTCTGGGTGACAGAGACCAGACTCAAAAGTAAATAAATAAACAAATAAAAGATCCTTTCAACATAGTCAACAGATTTGACAACGTATGTACAAAGGCAGTCTGGAAAATTGAGAGGAAACTCCTCCATCAATGGCAGAGTTTATGCCTAATATTAGCTGGAGAGTTTTCAGTTTAATTTCCTTAAAGATCTAGTTGGTGGTAGTGATAAAGGCATATTCAGAATAGCAGTCACGAAGTTTGTTGTTATGGTCTGGAATATAAGCTCCTCACCAAATTCCAACGTGGTTGGGGTTAAGACCTTCAGGTTACTGATCTTTCCCCAGATTTGCTTCTGGAATAGGTGAGCTTCCTCGGTACTCCTGGCTCACAGCTCAGAGGTTCCCCCACCTCATTTTCTGAGACACCAGGTGGAAGATGATGTAATATGTAAATGTGATTGGCATCTGACATTTCCTTAGAGAGAAGTGCTTTCAATTCTTTGGGGGGAAAGATCTGTCTTGAGGGGAAAGATTGTTATAATTGTTTGTGATTAATAACACACTTCCCACTCAAGATTACAGGGTGAGGGGAAGTTTCATTCATTTAGGAAAACCAGTAAGTACTGGATTTGATTTTGCCAAACTATAATAAGTTTACCAAACTCTTTCATAGAAACCATAGCACTTGGCTTCCAATGAAGATTGGTGAGGTAGGAAGAGGGAGAATTATCCTTCCAAGTGAGACAACTGGGGTTCCCCAGAGATGAGGTGTTTTTCCCAAGCTCTCATGCATAGGTAACTTGTCACATAAATATCTCAAAATTATCTACCTTTGAATGTGCTGCTTTTCTACAAAACCCTATTCCTTGCCCAGCTAACATATGCATGTCTGAACACTTAGATTTTATGACAACCATCACATAATCTAAATTCAACTCTAGTTTTTGTTCCTCGATGTTTCCTTCCCACAATTAATTGATATACTTATAAACTAGCAAAATTAGGCAAAAGATATACCTCTGAGGAAAAATAGAAAAACCACCAAAGAAGAACTATAGTTGAGTATTGTCTTTACACTAATCGATACTACAGGTTCCTGAAATAGCTTGGTTACAGAGAAAACACCTTCTGGAAGATAGCTCTACGGCATGATTCAGGAAATGCACCATAAATCCGTTTGGCTCTTATGCTTGGAGTGTCAGTGCCTTCATCCAAATGAAGCAGAAAGAAGAGCCAGGGATGACAGAATGACCGGCTTCCATCTTGATAACTATATTGACACTTTGTATTTAAAAGATTAATAGCATTTTTTGATGAATGAAAGAATTCCAAGCCTGGTGTGGTGGTGCATGCCTGTAGTTTCAGCTTCTTGGAAGGCTGAGGCAGAAGGATCACCTGAGCCCAGCAGGTTGAGGCTGTGGTGATCATAAGCATGCCACTGCACTCCAACCTGGATGACAAAGTGAGACTCTAACTAAAAAAAAAAAAAAAAAAAAAAAAAAATTCCGTTTCCTGCATTGCCCTAAATAAAAATGAGTGTACTGGTCAGAACTGGGAAGATTAGTGATAAAGAGGTCTCTCCGTGGTATGGGCTGCTTCCTAGGAAATAATCAATCCTTCAAAATGATTTATTATGTAGCAGTTTCATTTTCATTGAGTAGGGGTTCTAAGACAGTGTGATCAGAAGCACCTGGGGACATTGTCAAAGTTTCAAGAGTGCCTTCTCCCTGCTGGTTCTTATTCACTTGGTGGGACCCAAGGACCTGCGTACTAATTCTCTAGGCTATTCTGTTAGAGGTTGTTTGCGGACTACACTTTCAGAATTTCTGGTACCTAGACTAGTCCGTTCATACGAATGATGGTTGCCAGGCACTAGGGGAGGCAGGAATGGGAAGAAGGAAAGTTCATGTGTAAGGGGTATAAAGTTTCAGTCTGGGAAGGTGATAATATTCTGGAAGTGAAATGTGGTGATGGATAGCAATGTGGGTGTACTTGTTGCTACTGAGTTATACAGGTAAAAATAGTTAAAATGGTAAATTTTACATTATACACACACACACACACACACACACACACACATGTAATTTGCTATGTGTGTATAATAAAAATCCCACGAATTTCTAGTACAGGTGGTAACCATTCTTTAAAAATATTGATGTGCTTTCATACTAATTATTGATAAAATAGAGACCTCCAGTTTAAACTGTCATACTTTGTGCTCAATTATGGATCAATACCATATGGTAGTTTATTATTTCCTTATGACACAGCACAAATAATGGGCTAAATAAAAGTGTTTATAGTACTTAACATTTGGTTTATTAAGAGAACATAGATTTCTTGTATATCCAAATTAATGGGAGTATTAGAGCTATTCACTCAATGTGCATTCTAATTATTGCTTCTCCAACTGCTTCTCTAAAATAGATTCATCCAACTTTGCCTTATCTTGTTTGTGCAATAAAATGTGTAGTGATACTCATGCTCTTTTCAGGATAGGGTGTGGGCCAACGTGGGGAAGAGCCTGAACTGCATTATTGCCATGGTGGACAAACTGATTGAAAGAGATGGTAGCAGCGATGGCAGTGACAGCAACAAAGATGAAGAAAAGGATCCTTCATTGGCAGACTCCATTCCATCTCAACCGAGAGGTAAGGAATCGTCTGTTCCCAATTACTGACTGAGTAAACAAAATGAGAAAGTCATGATAAAATGAGATAGAAAAAGAGGAGTCAATAGTATCTTTGATGAAAATGCTGATAGCCTGGTTTCCACTGCTCTGGTTTGGTTGGCGGAAGGCTATTTATCAAATTGCATCTCAGCTGTATTTTCAGAATTGCTTGCCATGCTCATCTTTTTTTTCTCTTACTATATGAAAGATAAACAGTGTTTTCTTTTTAGAGGGACTGCCATAGTTTAATCTACACATTTCTCCAAAATTGTATTAAGAAGAAAAACACGTGTCTGCTCTTAATTCTTAGAAACTTTGAGCGCTATCAGGACACAGTATCTCACGATGGTTTCTGAACTGAATGCAATGTGATAGAGTGATCTTTGCCTTGTTTTGAGGAATATTTTTTGTGAATTGTCCCCAAAACATATAAAAAGTTTTGATTGTGAGGAATAAGTTGGTACATTGTTCCAAAAACATATGACAAGACTAGATTTTCATGAATCAGTATACACACACATCTACATATATGCATATACATTCATACACATGTGACTTTGTGTGTGTGTCTACAGAAAGGCAGGTGAGTAGGTAGATGGATGGATGGATGAATAGACAGACAGATGGATACTTTCAAATATATGTCTTATAAAAGACTGGCTTGCAAATATAAGTATAATTTTAAACTACGGATGTGTCCTTATAAATGGTTTTAAAATTTTGTTGTTGCTAATTGGATTAATATTGACACAAAAACCAAGACAAAAATCTGAATAGTCACATTTTTTAAGGTGGTAGTGGGACTACTATGTGAGTTGTGTTAGACTTTTTGCTAGTATCTTCAGTGTTTGGAAAGAATAAACAATACTGCCCTACTCTCTTCTGAAATTTGTTCTTTCTTTTACATCAAGAAAATGAGTCAGAAGGAAATATGGAAATTTATAAAATTAGATTTATGTTTTCCCAATTTTTCATTACTCACATTTTATCAAGAGTTTAATTATGTAAGACATCAATCTTTCATCACTTGATTAACTGTAGAACTATTTTCTAAGTCATATCTGTAAACTAAGACTTTCTAAAGTTTTCTAGTTTTAGGTGGTCTGTCTTCCGCTATCATACATTTGTGCAGTTGAAAAGTTTATGCTAATGTTCACACCTACCTGGTCTACTTGTATATGAGGATTTTCTTTCTTTTTTAAAAATATCAGTTTTATCAATTAAATCTAGTCCAGTTTCAGAACTTCACATGAATCAGAAGGAAAATTTGTCATAGCTATGTCATAAAGAAATAGTATACTTCAATTTTCTGTAATTGAACATATATTGACTATCAGTTATGGGCCAGACACTGCTGTGCTCTGGAAAATTTGGTAAGCAGAATTCATTTTAGTGACTTACTATGTTCACTGATAGATTTTTCGATACATATTATTATTAGTAGATAAAAGGTACTTGATTTTTACATTTTGTTGTTAAAACTTCTCATTGAAGAGAATAATGTTTCAAAATCTTTGAAATTATACATTTTATACATATATTGTATTTTATCTGAATATTTCATCTGGACAATCAAAATTGCATTTTGAAAAGTAAAAATATTTGGTTGATAAATCATCTGTAAGACTAGATGAGTCATTTTTATTTGAATGTGAGACATTGTGTGGATATAATCTAAGACCAAATCGAAATTGCTACAGATGTAGAATACACAGTTAGATCAGTGTTGTGGGTTGTTAGAGTCAAACTATAACCTATTGCCTTAGTGATTTTCTTATTTTTATTTTTTATTTGTGTTTATATCATCCATCACCAATTCCTTTTTGTGTTATACATTTTTTAGGAGAGATCACTATTTAAATGTGTAAAATAAGATATGACTTTTGGTTGAAATAATTTAGTGTAGTAACTATAGAAAAAATAATTTAAAAGTTAAATCATATTTTTTATTTATGTATTTATTTATTTAGGTAAGAAAATATTTATTTAGAAAGTAGATCAGAGTAAAAGAGTGAATCCACCTCTCCAAGGTTGGTGAGGGGGCCAGATGCTTAAAGAATGTTTGGCCAATTTTAAAGTTAAAGTATTTGTTAACATTTTACATACTAGACAGTTTTTTATAGAATGCATGTTTTAGGAAGATATTGGTACATTAAAGAAGGTGCTTAACACATATAGACAGATGTTTCACAGATGAATCTGGCTAAGTATATTTAAAATATAGATGCTATTGCATAACTGGAGTAGAATTGATTCACTCAATTATTTAATAAAAGTGTGTTTGTGGTACTTAATAATTTAATAATTTGTTGCCTCCCTGTTAAGTTTCTGCTTTAATCATGATTTTTGTCACATAAAGCAATGCAGTGGAGAAATTTATAATGACTTTTTGAACTAACATAAAACAAACAATCTAAAGTCATATAGTTACCTATGCTATCCCCAACTATTTCTAATAAAGATATTTAAGATAAGCATTCACTGATGAATGAGGTACCTCAATTTACCTTTATTTTTAAAATGAAAGGCAAAAGGAATTATTTATTAGTCTTTTCTTTTCCTCTTTCTTTCTTTCCTTCTTTCCTTCTTTCTTTCTTTCTTTCTTTCTTTCTTTCTTTCTCTCTCTCTCTCTCTCTCTCTCTCTCTCTCTCTCTCTCTTTCTTTCTTCCCTCTCTCCCTCCTTCCCTTCCTCTCTTTTCTTCCCTTTCCTTCGTCCCTCCCTCCTTCCCTCCCTCCCTTCCTTCCTTTCTTCCTTCTTTCCTTCCTCTAATAGTATCTTACTTTGTTGTCCAGGCTGCTGTACTGTGGTATAATCATAGCTTAGAACCTGGAACTTCTGAGTTCAAGCCATCTTCCTGCCTCAGCCTCCTCAACAGCAAAGACTGCAGGCACACGCCATCATACCTGGCAAATTTTAAAATATTTTTTAAGATGAGACCTCCCTATGTTGCCCAGGCTGGTCTTGAACTCCTGGGCTCAAGCAGCCCTCCCACCTCAGTCTCCCAAAGTGCTGGGATTATAGGTGTGAGTCACCATGCTTGGCTCTATTGTTTTTATTTTTTAAAATTGTAACCATAGTTGACTATTTTGAACGTTTTCTGTGTTCTCTCTCTCTTTCTCTCTCACACACACTTTTAACTAAATGAGAATATACGTTATAAGTACAGATGTACATTTTGATATCTTTCATATCATCACATTATGAATACTTCCTCATAAACTTTACCTGGAAATAAGATTATAATGACAGTAAAGTAATTCTTCAAAGAAGAAGTCAGTATTTTAGATATTTAATTATTATAACAATGCTATAATTAACACAGAAGCATCTTTAATTGTTTAAGTCTTTAACTACATTTCAGAAGTTTTCTCCTAAGTTAGATTGCTAGAAGTGGAATTATCTTGTAAAGAAGAGTTATTCCTTCTCTTCTATGTATGTATTTATACAATTATTTGTTTATCTTAGTGTGGACTCATGAATACTGAATATTTAATTTATAATTGACACATAATAATTGACACACGTTTTATGGGGTTCTATGTGAAGTATCAATGCATGTATACAAGGTGAAAAGAAAACTTACCCTTCTTCGGAAAGGCTGTTGAAAAATTAACTCATAGAAAGACAGATTAATGAGAGAAAAGGCATATAAATGCATTATGACCATGTGTAGGGGAGGAATCACAGATGACTATCTAATCTCCCAGTTGGATATAGATGTTTTTATACCCTACTTTTTAAGAGAAAGGGAGACAGGGAAGTGTGGATAGTTTTAGGGAGACAGTAAATGGTTTTTAGTGGAATTCAGTGGGCTTGAAGTACATACAATGGTCTGGGAACATCTGTGTAAGGCCCTCAGAGCAGACAATGGCTCCTGATAAAAATCTGTGCAAGTTTTTTGAGAGACTTTAGTCTTCATTCCTGTGATATGGGTTCAGTTAGTGAAAACTCAGGGAAGGGACCAGAGATAACTGTGGTTTTGTTTGTTTGTTTTTGGTAGAGCTGGACTTCAGGCAGATAAGATAACTTCCTTTTGTGCTTTGGGAGAGAGACAGAGGACTGAGAAGTACTGGGGTAGAATGGGGGAGACAGTTGTTCTCCTTAGTAGATCTGTCTGATCCTTATATAGATAGGAACAAAGACTCTCTAAGGGCCTTTAATTCAAATTGCTTATTGTACCAGGGAACCAAATTTGGGGGTAAAATTCCCTATGCTCCTTTATTTACATACTATAATGATCAAATCAGGGTGATTATCAGACCCATCACTTGAAACCCTTATTATTTCTATGTGGTGACAACATTCAATATCTTTTCCTTTTGCTCCAATATTTATTTTATTCTTTATTTTATAACCCAATACTATTATTCTTTATTTTGGACTCAGATTGTTCTAGATGTAGCCATTGGGAGCTTTCTTTCAGATATGCTTCTGAGTTCCTTTGACACCCTCTCCCCACATGCCAGACACTCCCCTACTTTCTGTCTTACCTGTTTCCCTTACTTACTTTCATATTATTTCTGCTCACTTCCTTTCTTTATTGGCACCATCAGCAACTTCAGGCTCATCTTGTATTTTCCCTGCTCCAGTCCTAGGTTCAGCCAGTTTCCAAGGAACCCTGATTTATTTTATCAAAGAACAGCATTTAGAAACCAACATCTGGGTGGTTAGAAGCATTTTGATGGCTCTTTGCAACAAGAGGTACTCTAATTAGCAGAATCTTCAAGCATTCTTCTTACTACTGTCTTCTCAGCCTTAAATATTTTCACTGATTTCATGCCATTTTGGGTGAAAATATCATATTGTAATTTCTGATCATCTATGAAGTTTGACATTGTATAAGTTATCATGATATATAATTATATTTTAAAATATTACTTTTGATAATAAAATCCATTTCTTCAATGTCCTCAAATTTGTCCTAGGCTATATATAGCTGGTGGAAAAGTTATTTTACTTTTTTTTTTTCCTTTTTACAGTTAATTAGAACATTGATTGAATGATTTGCATCATCTAGTGTTTATTATAGTATATGATATGATAAATACTGATAGATATTTATTGCAACACCATTTGTTAGTGATACTTTATATTGTATCACTTCCAAACTATTAAGTTATATAAATATTTTTAATGATTTTCTGACATTTTATTTTGTTTCATAGGGTTTTGATTCTGTGCTTTATTTTGGGGTGCATTTTAAAATCTCAACCCTATGTTTTCCTTTCTTCATCACACTCCTTTATTTTATACCTTAGCTGTAATTTGTATGTGTTTGGCTGGTGGGGACTTAACATGGTTAAACCTTTATCCATTTTCCCATGTTCTTCTATAACCAGCAGTTAACTTCTCTTATCAAGTTTCAGATTTTTCTTTTTACAGTATATTCACTTAATAATATTGTAAAGCTGTGGTTTTGAAAGTTTTTTGCTTGTTTTCGTTTGTTTTCAAACCAAGGCTTTACAACACATCTTCTGCTCACTTCATAAATTTCTTTTCAGGATTAATGCAGATAGTGCTGAGAGAAGAAAAACTTTATCTACTGTTCTGAAAACAGATAATAGAATAGCTGTTACAAACTTCTATGGCTTATATGTATTTATGTGGTTTCTTAATAAACAAAGATTGTTCTTTTATTTTTAATACACTTAAATACATTTATAAGCATTTACTGTATGTATAGCACCACTTATGTTCAATTTCATAACAAATGAAAGACGCAAAGATAAAATTAGTGGATATTAGCATCTTAGATTTTGACATCATCCTAAAGATTATGTAATTAAACCTCCTAAATTATGGTAAGATGCGTACCTACAACATCTCTGCCGATTTCTACCTAATCTAAGAGGCACATCTTCAGTTATAGAAAATGATTTTTTGTTTTCTAGAGCAGCATACTCCAGATGTTCATTCGAATTTGTTTCCTTTCATTTTGCCCACTGGTCCAGATCGAATCCTTTGCAATAAACAGAGCAAATTTACTTTCCTTTTTTCACATTAAGCCTAACATATCTGAAAGCAACCATCATATCCTTTTTGAATTGTAACTTTTTCAGTCATTTTTCAAAGGAATAGCTTCAAGCATATACAATAGTCACTTTTCTCTGAACCTTTTTTCGTTTGTCTAGGCAGTCCCCAGAATTAAACCTGGTGATACAGATGCGGTTTAACAAACGCAACATAACACAGGCGTGCCCCCTCTCTACTTTTAGATATTATTCTAATATTAATGATATCTAAACTCATATTAGCTATTTTGACAACCATATTTTACTACTAATTCCATTAATATCCATAGACCTTGCTAAATGTGACCTATCTTTCAGGCTTCTCAAGATTCAAGCAACATTTAAGCACCACTATATGCTAGACGTTGTGAAATATTGGGGGCACAAGAAGATTACGACACTCTATCTCAACTTTGCTAAAGAGATGGATGTCTAAACCCATGACTGCAGTATAAAACACTTTTGAGTGCACTCTAATAAATACCTATTTCTTTCATCCGTCATATCTGCTGGCCTACTCAGGCTTATTTTACTCACGTTTCTTATCCATTCATAGAACTAATAGATAAAAATGATGAGAAAACAGAGGTCAATACAGATTCCTGGACCACATCACTAAAAATAACTATATGCATTCAAATTCACTTATTAATCACCACCATGTGTTTTCACCAGCAGTATATTCACCTATTCATGTTATCTCATGAGCTGTATTTCTCTATTGTACACATGCTCATCATGACATGCCCTGTGATAAGCCAAATACCCTATGCCATTGAATTCTTTTTCTTAATTGACTTAGTTGTAAACCCTATCAAAAAAGAAATGAAGTTCTGGTAACATAATTTTCCTTAATAAGCTCATGCTGGCTTCAAGTCATCACAGCTTCCTCTTTCAAAGCAGGCAAAGATCCATGTAGATTGTGGAATTAATTCACTTATCACTGCTTAAAGTTTGTTTCTAGTTTCTTGGCACTCATGTTCTTATCAACTTCATAATTCCATAATTCCCTTTTAACTTGAATGGCACACTCCACATTTCCTCCTGCAATCTGAGAATTAACTATATTTGCCACATATTTTATTTTATCTCTGGCTGCCTCCCATTAACACAATTGTCTGGTAGCTACTAGGAATTTACCAGTAGCTTGTCACCAGTTTTCAATGGTTAGCCAGTGCCAAAGATTAGTCATCCTAAAAAATGCACCCCAACCTCCAAGTAGGAATGAATCCAAGGTTTTAGCAAATTATTCCTCTTTCCCATCTTTTATCTTTGGTTGCCCAGATTAGATATCTACCTAATATATATGAAATAATTAAAGACTGGAACAACTCATTAATTAATGCAATTATATATAAAATAATTCAAACTGAAGTCCCATGGAAGAGATACACTAAATTTGTGTTGGTTGAAAAAAAGGAAGAAGATCCTTTCATTCATTTGATAGATATTTGTTGAGTACATACCCTTGGCTGGGCACTGTGTCCAGGAACACATTCAGTCATGACCCTGTCCTTGCAGTCTAGTGGGTGAGAAAGTTGTATTTGAAAGGAGATATGCAGCTAGAGATCTTCCAACAGCATCATTTACAAGATGAAAGACTCGGGAAAGCAAGCGAACATTTGGGAGGCATCAGCACATAGATGGATTAAACTGGATAAAATGCAAAAGGAAAAATAGGAAAAGATGAGCAAAATCCATAATAAAGATCCTTGAGGCACAGGGATTACTTTCAGCTAAGGTGTAAAAAGCACCAAGGGATGAAAATCAAATGCAGCTTGGATACCAAATAAGGTATCAAAAGAGAGGTAAAAATGATATTAATAGCTAAAACTTACTGCACTCCCATTTATGTGGCAAGCACTTTGCTAAATCTTTACATCCCTTTTCAATAAAAGTCTGTGGGGGAGTTTCTGATTGCATCCTCATTGTATAGATGAGGAGATTAGGCAGCTTGTGTAAGATCACACAGCTGGTAGGCATTTAAGCAAGGATTCAAATCTAGCCACAGTGGTCCTTGATTGGCTTAGTTAAAAACAATCTGGGGTCCTCAGAATATCTGTTGGAAAAACGAATGCTAAATTTTAAGAGCAGTTTTGTACATGAATTCGCCTGCATTTACATTTGCCCTTGATATCTTAATGAACTGTTTCTCAGCAGTCATATCTAATATTTCATTTGCTTGTTCAGCTTTCTCCTTATTTTATAAGGCACTAAGTTCCCTTATTCCCACCTGCCTCATCAAGATGGTTTGACATCTTCTTTCACCCCACCCAGCGCCATCCTTCATGATCCAATCACACTGAAGTCTTTGGAGAATTCACCTTGTGCTTTCATTCTGAGCCTTCAAAGCTTTACCCATCTCCACCTTCCACAGCTCACACTTCACATCTTCTGGGTAACCTTCCCTCAACACCCAGATGAGAACTGGTTTTATGAGTGTGAGACCAGTGTAGTCACAAGACCTCTTGCTCAGTAGATCCCTGTGCTCTGGGTCTAATGCTCTGAGTTGCCACCTTAAAAATCATAATAATTTCACCGTAGTATTTGTGTTATGTCAATGAGGTCTACTAGAATGATGACTGTTATAACAAGGATTTACCTGGAAGCTGCCTCACTTGCAGTTCTGCGTCCCTGCTCACCTGGATGGGTTCCCCAATGCCCAACCTCCCATCCTTATCCAGTCCCATGAACCCTTCCTATCCCACCCACCAAGCCACCTGGGTCCAAGCGCAGGAGACTCAGGGTCAGGCGGGGTGCCTTTGAGACTCTGAACCCATGTAACCCTATGCCCAAAGTGTATGACATGAAAGAGAAATAAAAACCATCGTGACAGGTCAGGAGCAACACCGCCGATAAAGAAGGGAAAAAGCTCATTTACAGCTTTTTGAATGGGGCCTCACATTTTTATTTTTTACTGGATTCTGTCAATTACACCCTGCAGGGCTTGCAAGAATAAAGGCCCATGGTCATTGTGTGGGATGACATGAATGGGCCAAGTGAAATGGATTAGAAACAAGAGCAAACTAGGAAGGATAAGTCCCTCCAAAAGAGGGCTGCCACTCCAGCTCCAGCCAGTCATTTCCATGGGGGGAGCATAGACCTAGGGTTACCATCTCTTCTAAATTTTCAAATAAATCTGAACGTGTATACAAAATATCCCATTCTTTTAAGGGTTAAAAATTTTAAGCTATGATGAAGTCTCCCTAAAAATGTACTTGTAGACCAAATCAGGCTGATCTATCAGCCACTGTTTTTAAACCTCTGAATCCCTGAATTATTGTATGTGCTGTTTTAAAGCTATCGCTCTTCCTAGATTTGGCTCCGTAAGAAGATATGCCAAGTGTTTGTGATTTGTTGTTGAATCTCTAGGGCCTAACATAATTCTTGGCAAATAATAGGGGCCCAGTATGGTAGAATAAGGACCTAGTTGCCTTGATCTTCAATTGCTACCAACAAGAAATGCTTAAGTTTTTTTTCTTTTTTTTTGAGTTGGAGTCTCACTCTGTCGCCCAGACTGGAGTGCAGTGGCCGCTCCCGGCCACCGCAACCTCGACCTACTGGGCTCTGGCGATCCTTCCGCCTCAGCCAAGTATTTTTAATTAATATTATTAAGTGAATTTTGTTAACATAGGTGTACATTTATGCATACATGCAGGAAGATACTAATATTTTCAGAATTTTTACTCAACATTAGGCAAATGTTTCAGTGGTTTTATAATTTATAGCAGGTCTTTTTTATTTTGTAAAATAAAACCATACAAGCCCAAAGCATCGTTTTCATCAGAGGACTTTGAATATTAATATTTTTGAATTGCATGAATTTCTACATATGAATTTTAGAATTTCATTGGGGAAAAAAGTCAATGAATGAGGCTTTAAAAACTTACAGTTCTAGCCGGGCTCGGTGGCTCAGCCTGTAATCCCGCGCCTTTGGGAGGCTGAGGTGAGTAGATTGCCTGAGCCCGCGGGTTCGAGATCCCCCTGGGCAGCAAGACCTCATCTCTACAATAAATCAAAAAATCAGCCGGGCGTGGTAGTGCATACCTGTAATTCCAGGCTACTCGGAAGGCTGAGGCGGAAGGATCGCCGGAGCCCAGCAGGTCGAGGCTGCGGTGGCCGGGAGTGGCCACTGCACTCCAGTCTGGGTGACAGAGTGAGACTCCAACTCAAACAAACAAACAAACAAACAAAACAAACTTACAGTTCATCAGGTGAAACAATTTTGGGTTTACTTACAAGTTAAAAAAATACTTGATCAATAAATAATCAGAACATACCAGATAAAGTTATTTTATATGCAAATTTTCAACATTTTTTGCATTATGACATTTTAAGATGTCTTATCGAAAAACTACTGTTGTTTCCCTTAAATTTGAGCAATAAATTATGTTGTAACAGAGCAACACGTGACACAGATCCAAGATACTTGGCATGTTCACAATTTGGTGCTTTTTTGACTACATGGTGTTTGGCAGGTCATTTAAATTCTCTGCATCTCATTTTCTGTTTTGGTAAGATAAAGATCATATACAAATCTGTAAGGTTTCTTCCAGCCCTAAAATTTTATGGTAATCAAAGAGATGCCACATTTTTAAAAAGTGATTTTTGATTTTTTTCCAGTCATTCCTCACATTTTAATTGAGTACCTGTTATGTGCCAGATGCTATTTTAGACACTAAGGCATACAATAATAAACACAACCTCTGCCCTCTTGAAGCTTACATTCGAGTAGCAGAGAGACATTAAAAAGGAACATAAGAAATAGGGGAATTACATAATATGATAACGATGACAGATGCTGTGAAAAAAATTTAGAGCAAAGTAAGAGGGTTCCGGAGTAATGTTATAGGGCAGAGATTGCAGTTTAGTGGAGTACTCAACGTAGGCTTCATTTAGAAGTTGATGCTTGGGCAAAGATACAGGAGGTGAGAAATTGAACCATGTGGCTATCTGGAGAAAGATATATTGGGCATAGACAACAGCTAGTGCAAGAGCCTTGGAGGGTACATGTGCCTACCATATTCAGAAAACAGCAAGGAAGCCGATGTGATTTGAAAAAAAAAAATGTAGAAGATGAAGTTAGAAAGGTAACTTAGCGGAAGGATTATATAGGTCCTATGTAAAGACTTTGGCTTTTCCGTTGCCAGCTCCAACCTTCCCTGGCTCTGGATTCCTACCACCAACTCCCTTTTGTCTCTTTCTAGAAACTAAGCACCCCTGAATAAACTAATTTTAACCTCTAAAAAAAAAAAGACTTTGGTCTTTACTCTGAGAAAAATGAGGGGCAGCTGGGGGTGGGAATTGAACAAATAATTAATTTGATTTTGCTTAGATATTAACACCTGGGTTATTGTGTTGCGATTAAACTGTGTACAGAAAGATCAAAACCAGGTATCGGCAGTTAGAAAGATAATGCAGTTGTCTAGGCAAGACATGATGCGGGCTTGAACTGAGAAGGTGGTAGTAGAGGTGATGAAAAGTAGTGAGATTCTGTGCCTATTTCGAGGGTAAGTCATTTGGAACATGACATAAGTTTGACATGGAGATATCACACTTACAGTTAGGTATTAGAATCTGGGGTTCAGGAGACAGGCTAAAGATATCAGTTTGGAAATCGTTATCATACAGATGGTACTTAAGGCCAGGTGGCTGATTAATAACAAGAGATTGAGTTTACACAGAAAAGGGAAATAACTTGCAGATTATATCTGAGGATATTGTAATATTGATATGTCAGAAAGAAGTGGAGGAACCAGTATCAAAGTTGGTTAAGAATGGCCGTACTGGCTGGGCTCGGTGGCTCAGCCTGTCATCCTAGCACTTTGGGAGGCTGAGGCGAGTGGATTACCTGAGCCTGCCGGTTTCGAGACCAGTCCGGGCAACTTGGCGAGACCTCATCTGTATAATAAAATAAAAAATACCCTGGCGTGGTTGCACGTGTCTGTAGTTCTGGCTACTTGAAAGGCTGAGGCAGAAGGATCACTGGAGCCCAGAAGAGGTCGACACTGGGGTGGCAGTGAGCGTGCATGCCACTGCACTCCAGCCTGGGCAAAGGAATGAAACTCCAACTCAGGAAAAAAGAATGGCCAGTGAGGTAGGAGAAATACCAAGAGAATATGATATCCTGAAAGCCAGAGTTAGAAAATAGGTCGTGTAAAGTAGGTTGAAAGAGAAAGACCAGGAACTGGAGATAGCATAGTTAGACAACTCTTTTGAGGAGTTTCACTATGAAAGGAAACAGAGAAATAGCATAGAAACTATATAGAGAATTAGAGTCAAGACAAGGATTTTTTTGTAAGATGGAGACATAATATGTTTGCTTGCTAATGTGAACGATCCAGTAATAAAAGAAAATATTGATAATAGGGGAGGATTGCAGGAGTGACACTATTAAGTAGACCTGAGGTGATAAGATCTGGTGTACCAATACAGAGCTAGTCTGAGGTAGAGAACAAACAGTTCATCATCAGAAATGGAAGAGAAGTAAGAGCATAAAGAATAAATGCTGGTAGGTAGGCAGATGCAGGGTAGGACATCATGTAGAAATTGTTTGTTAACTGTTTTAACATAGGTAGTAGGATTGATAGGTTGTTTAATGTATGCTTAAAAACCGTTTTCAAAATATTGCCTGTTTTTTGTTGTTGTTGTTGAGTCAGAGTCTTACTCTGTCACCCAGGTTGGAGTGCAGTGGCACACTCATGGCCATTGAGGCCTCCATCTGCTGGACTCAGACGATCCTTCCACCTCAGCCTTCTGAGTAACTAGAACTATAGGTGTGCATCACCACGTCCACCTAATTTTTAATTTTTTTTTTATTTTTGGGTAGAGACGAGTTCTCATCAAGTTGCCCAGGCTGGTCTTGACCCCCTGAGCTCAGGCAATCCTCTTGCCTCAGCCTCCCAAAGTGCTGTGATTATAGGTGTGTGCCACTGCACTCAGCGTGTTGCCTGTGCTAACCATTTACTTCTCACAACACTCATAGAAGTAACTCTATACAGTTTATAAATGAAAAAGTAGAGAGGTGAAGTGACCTGTGTACCTTCACCCTCATTTAGTGGCAGAGCCTGGATTTCAATGCTGGTGGTCTGACTGGAGTCTTTTCCTCTTCACTGTCACGATCCACTACCACTGTTCTCTCTAGGAAAAAAGTTTCTCTAATTGTATGCTTTACAAATCAGTTTTGCTTTCACCTTTCAAACAAAATGTTAATTTGTATCGGGCACACATTTGTGATATTTTCAATAATTTCATGTAGACATCTCATAAAGCTCTACTGTGGAATTGTCGGCAGGAATTAAGAATTCATTATTACACTCAAAAAATTACTTAACTTTCTTAGAAATATTGCGATGCTCACACCCACAGAGAAATTGGGATAATCATAGGAAAAGGAAGATGACAGATCCCATCTGGGGACTTTGGAACCTATGATTATTCATGTGATTGGCCTGAGAAATGTAGTTTTTACATTGTTTGCTTACATGCCTGCCTACCCAGCATTTATAAGTTAAATCTGTGTACATGAGGCTCTCTTGTATTAGTTGATTTTTTTTTTAAGTTGGAGTTTCACTTTGTCACCCAGGTTGGAGTACAGTGGCACAATCACGGCTCACTGCAGCCTCAAACTCTTGGGTTCAAGCAATCCTTTGCCTTAGCCTCCCAAATAGCTGGAACTACAGGCACACATCACCACACCTGGCTAACTTTTTTTTGTGGAGACAAGGTCTTGCTATGTTGCCCAGGCTGGTCTCGAACTCCTGGACTCAAACAATCCCCCACCATGGCCTAAATTGCTGGGATTTTGGCACCAGCTACCCTCACCCGGCCAGAATTTTTTTCTTTTCTTTCTTTTTTTTTTTTTTTTGAGTCAGTGTCTCACTCTGTCACCCAGGCTGGAGTACAATGGCATGCTCACAGCCACTGCAGCCTTGACCTGCTGGGCTCAGGTGATTCTTCCACTTCAGCCTTCCAAGTAGCTGGAACTACAGGTGTGTGCCACCATGCCCAGCTAATTTTTTGATTTACTGTAGAGATGAGGTCTCGCCATGTTACCCAGGTTAGGTAACCCTTGGACTCAGGCAATCCTCTCACCTCTACCTCCCAAAGTGCTGGGATTACGGTGTGAGCCACCACGCCCCACTAGAAATTTTTAAAAACTTGGTATAACATGCAATCTGTGCATATAACGAAATTACACCTGTATGCCAGAAAGTTGTACACAAAACAGATAAGTGAACAAACTGGTGCTCTATATTTCACAGCCTTGCATATTGCTAGAAAGCAATTTACATTCACTTTATGTACTCCAGGGTAGAAACATCTCATCCCTTCTTCTTCTAGATACCTATACTCTGATCAGGCTTCAGTCAACTGAGTTTCTATCATATCTCTTCTCAGCCTTAGATGCTGGACAATATTTAAATGACAAGAGCTCTCTGATGCAGACATATTGGCAACTTCAGTTTGCTCAATGACCTATGACCTATGCAGCTTATTCTTAAATACTCAGCCTGTTTGAGGACCAGAGTGCTGCGGTTACAGTTTATTTAAAGCCAAAAGGCAAAAGAAACCCAATGGATGTGAGCGTGTGACTCCTCCAGTCCACATACAGCCCAAATTTAAAACTTTTGTGCTACAACAAACACAGGGCTTGTTTGATTAATGGATTTGGGTCCTGGAAACTGTCTTAGCAGAATTTACTTAAGGCTTTCAACTTTGTGCTATGAAATGAGAAGTTTAACCAGGATATCAGTTGATGCATTTCCATTGCTATTTTTCTAAGAGCAAGACTGGAAAGTTTTATGACACTGTGTTCTTGAGCTGGCAGGGTTTAAACAAACAGGGTCTCTTGACGTGAGTAAAGGTTGCCTTTGTTCTTCTCATAGCCATTTGTCTCGGGTTGAGCAGTACACTTATTTCTCATACATCTGGAAGGTGCCAAGATAAGTCATTTATCTTGGATCATAGTTCAGTGGACACTACAAGGATTACATTTTAAGAAACATGGTCGTCCTTTGTGGGTATACTCTTAGGGCCTTTGAGGTTGCTCTGTGTTGGAGGCAAAGGATGGTACAGGATTCGTGTGCTACCTCCCTCCCAGGGTGACCATGAACCTGGCTTCCCTTACCCTGTCTGGTCCCCATAGTTTCTAAATTTGGTCTACTTATTATCTTTTGGCCCTATACTCCACACCATCCTATTTTACTCCCTACCCTTACCTTCTTCCATTCTCTGTCCCTACTATGGTGACTGCCCACACCTAGATTTCCATTACTTTTATCCTATGGCTTCAGGTTCAACATTTACTTCCATTTCATACCTGTCTTGTCTGAATCATTGAGTCATCCCAGCCACTTCCCTTCTTTCTACCTATTATTACTCTCCCCTGTCAGCCTATGGCATCTATTTATGGGATTGGCCTTACCAAATCAAACACCCCTGCTAGACTCTGTCTAGTCCTACAAAGCTTCTCTCTGTGAGTGTTTACCACCTGTAGGCCACACAGCCTTTCCTGAACTCTCTCCTTCTGTGAATTTCTTCAAGTATTCAGCAAATGCCACAGTCATGAGTGAATACTGTCTCCTCCCCAGAGATGAAGTCTCTCGCCTCTCAACTTTTACTCTTATAAACTTGTTTTGTGACTGTTCCAATGCTTAAGAACATAGCATATACCACCTTCTGCAGTAGGTATTCCTTTATACCTCTTACCTCCTCTCTTCTATTTGAAGCTCCTTGAGGGAAGTGATCATGAGTTAACAAATGTTAGTGTCACCACAGGACCACACACAGAAGACGTTCTTCTTGTCTGCCAAATGAATTCATTTCTCATGATTTCAGTCAGTGAAACCAAAAGGGGGTAGTGATATAAGAAATTCAGGTCAGCATTTATTAAAATAAGATAAGCACAAATTGATTTTTCCAGTTCCTCCACCAGAGATACACGGTGGATCATAAGGTCAAGGAAACGGTTAGGGAGGCCTGGAGGAAGACATTCTGAGTGACCAGAGAATCAGCCAAGACTCCACAGTACTTTTCTTTCCCTAATTACTTACTCAGCTCCTGTCTGGATTTAGCCTAGTTTCCATACCTCATATTCCTGGGCAGAAGTCTAGGATCTATGACCAAAGTTGGCTACATGTATTATACCCGTACAAAGAAATTTATTTACAAAGTATCTGCAGAGGAAGGTGCATTATTAATCTTCCCCTCCATGTTATGATGTTCACACTGGAAAATTGTACCTGGAAGACGGACTTCTCTCTGTGGTGCACATAGATAGCCATGTTTGGGTTGATATGGGGCATAGGATCTTCAGAGACAAGAGCGGGATATTGATATATTGATATCCCTCACCCCCCGGGCCTCAATCATGAATCCATTGCCATTTCTGTGCTACCTGAGGTTTGGGCATAGAATAAAACTCCTGTTGGCTGTGGCTTTGGTCTGTGTTCACCTCACGACCTTGGGGATTTTACCGTCCCCACTTAAAACCAATTCTAATTGCTGGGTTTCACAGTACTTCATCTTGTCACCTTAGGTGAATCCTAAGATCCGGCTCATTTCTTCTCTTATTTCTTTGCATAAAGTTTAATGGGTGTGTGCAATCCTTTAGCTTTTCTTTTTTTCTGTGTGTGAAAGGTTGTGATAACAAAAAGAACAATGGCTACACTCTTTTGTGAATTTAATTATTTTAAATAAGCAAAGAAGACCAAGCACCTGAGAAGAAAATGGCTGAGGAATTGGAAAGAAAGCATTATGCTCTGCTACAGTTGGTTGATATTTGGCTCTTTTATTTTTCTCCCGAGTAACATAAGAGCCATTGAGCTCAGAGGACGTGAACATCCTGTACAGGAAATAGATGGTGTGTGGAGGAGGTGAGGGGGGCACCCAGCAGTCGTTCTCTGAATCCTTCAGTGAGCCGCACTTGGATATGTCAGAGAAGCAAGTAGAGGGCTGGAACACAGAGGCTCTGCTTGGATGGCGTCCAACACACTCCACAAAGCTCAGGAAAAGCTCAGCTAAGCCACATGCATTTTATGTTTTCCTGAGGAAAGACTCTGCTTGTTGGTCTCAGGGTTAAGGAGTCTCAGCAAGTTTTTATAGAGTCACTAAAACATTCTCTGCGTTTTTCCTCTGTCACAGAAAGAAGCCCAGGGGATATAATCTCACTTTGGTGCCTGCGAGGACAGTTAGCTGGGGGGAGAGGTGTCAGGGCAGTGACTAAAATATTGTGGGGTTCCCTTAGCTCCTCAGACTCATCGGGTATGTCACAAATGTGTGTGTGTGTGTGTGTGTGTGTGTGTGTGTGTGTGTGTGTGTGTGTGTCATATAAAATCTTAGTTGAAACTTGAAGAAACTAAACTCAGAAGAGTGGATTGTGCATTTCAGGATTTCCTACTCCGACTAGACAAAGAAGAATCCACACTTCCTCCATCCTTACCAGAAAATAACTTTATCAGGAGGACTAAATTAAACACCGTGTAAAGTGTGAATAGAGAGACACGGCCATGAGGAACAAGTACCAACAGGCTCAAACCTCTGAAGAGCAGAAGCTGTTTTATAATTTTTTCCAAAAAGGTTTTTTGAAAGAAAAACCGAAAGCATTTGCTGCTTCTTTGTGAAAGCGACTTGGAATGTTCATGGGAGCAAAAAAAAAAGTCCATTTTTAAACTGACTTCAGTCTTGCCTTGGTCTGTTGTAGCCCACTGTGTTTATTTCAGAAACTGAGATTTACACCGACTGCATATTAAAAGAGAAGAAAACCTGTAGTCATTGCAATTTGCATTTGCTGGTGCAATTCTCTTTATCTGCTGAATTTAAATTAATTGTTTCTTTCCTGAAAAAATGTATTTTTTAGCTTTCTCACTTATGCTTCCTCATAGAAGTCTTACTGCTATCTTTAAGAATTTTACCTTGTTCACAAATTTGTGATTTTCTCACTCATAATTAATGATTTATTATATTGTCATTTTCCTGATATTTTAGCCACAAAAAATATATATGTAATTACACTCAGTGGAGATAACGGAGTACTGTTAGTATCAGAAGCATCTAATAATGTTATTAGGTTTAGAGGTTGGTGTTTTCCTTTTTTTGTTTTTTTCAAGTTCCTACTTCTATATTTGTAGGACTGAAAATCAGACTCTTTATGTTTTTGCTTTTGGTTATCTAATTGTAATCTATGAATAAGTTAATAATCAACTGGTTAAATAAGTGTGAGTATAGATTTAGAAGTAAATAAAGAAACTACTCTTATGCTGATGAGATAATCTGCGAAGTTTCCTTTTTTAAAAATTTTCAAGGAAAATTAACATTTAATTTGAGTTGCCAATTAATATATTTTGAGGAAAAAATGTAGATACACAAGTTATTTTCTAACTAGAAAGAGCATATTACATGATCTTGTTATTGACGTAGGATAGTCTGATGCAAGGTGCTTAAACAATAAATACATGCTCTTTGGGAAATATGCAACTGTGGGAAAAAGTAAAAATCAGTTCCTTGAATGGAACAAATGAGAAAATAGTTCTACTTCAGCCTGATAATGCAGCGCCACCTACTGCACACAAATTTTGTGTTTGGGAATTCTCTCGTAGAAACTGATCTCCACAGAGCTAAATGCAAAACAAAATTGGTTTTCAGTCTGTTTCTCTGCTAAAATCAACATCTGGATCAATTTATTGAATTTTTTCTTGTGTTGTGTATTAGTCTATTCATTCATACTGAGACCAACAGTTAAATAGGAAAACGAGATAGAGAATGGGAGCTAAAAATGGGAAATAAAATTTAAAAAATAGGAATATAGAATGTTCATTCTTGGTACCCATCAATGTCTTTTTTTTTTTTTTTTTTTTTGAGTAAGAAAGCAGGAGTTTATTAAGAAGACAGAAAAGCTCCTGCAGCAGGAAGGGACCCGAAAGAGGGTTGCCCCGATGTGTCTTTTCTTGTGAAAATAAGTTCGATGTGTCTCCATCTTGTCTTTTATGTATATCAATGATGTGAGACTCAAGAGTTAAGCAATGTCTACCTAAATGGAATCACTGTTTATATTTCATCCTAAGCTACCCATGCATGTGTCCTTTTTAAGTAATTACAGATTAATAGTTCATTGAATTCCTCTTTCTCTAATGTTCTTATTCTCATAATAACACTTAAGTCTACAATATTTTAAAAATAATAATTCCTAATGTATCTAATATTTCTTATGTTATAGCATCACATAGGCATTTTCATAGACTATTAATAAAATCGTATCTTTTTATGAAGTTGGGGTCATTAATTATCCTTTCAATCATTCTGGTTTATTTTATCTAGTCTAGTATACATTCTGGTTTATTTTATCTAGTCTAGTATATCACAACATAAAATAATAAGTGACAGTAGACATGGTACAATAGTGATTATGATTCTTTTCATTGTTCCCTGTTACTCTTTCAAGGTCTCAACTAATTATTTACTACTTACATTACTCATGATGATCTTATATTGTTATGCTGAGAAGATCATATCATTTCAGATCCTGCTTCATAATTAATTTTGCGACACACACTCACTCATATTAAATCACATTTGTCATCCTGCTAGTAATTTATTTATATATTAATGGAATGTTACAGAGTCCAGAATTTATGAGATTTGATGATTGACAAGGCATTGAGCTCCTGACAAGGTGTTGAGCTCCAAATAAACCAAAACAGAATACAAATTGTTTCCATATCATATCAAAGTCATATTATGTAATAGATAAATGTTAGAAATCTAGACGTACAAATGTTTTCAATTTTGCATCTTGATTTGAAGAAAAGTTGTTTGAATTCTCAATATTGTCAAAAACTTGACTTTCTCATACTTGTCATTACTTTTAAAACTTTGTAATATTTATTGTAACTTTTTCTCATTCAATTAAAACATACTGAGTGTCTACTGTATGCTAGGCATTGTGATAGATTCTGGGGATTCAGTGATTAAAAAAAAAAAAAAATACTTTGCCCTTTCTTGCACTGGAGAACAGTGTGTGAATAGCTATGGACACCAAAGAAAGTCAACTTAACCCGAACTTCAGGGAACAGGGAAGGAGAGTGAGGGGGAAATCGAGGAAGACTTTCTGGAGAAGAGCAATCCCTAATCGAGTATGCAGAGAAAATAAAGTGTTTGCCAGTAGGTTAAGTAGAGAAAGAGTGTTATAGGAGAGGAGATAAAATTTGTGAAGACACTGAGATGAGAAAGGACATATTTAGGGAAATACGGGTTGTTCACTTCACCTGGGACTCAAGACTGCAAAGTAAGTTCTGAAAGACGAGATGAGAAAAACAGGCAGAGGTTAGATAATGGAGAATATTTCACGAGTTTGGACTTTAATCTGACTGCTTTAGGTTTTTTTCCCCCCCTGATATTTTCTGTAAGGAAGTGAGAAATGAGTGATGGAATGGGATTCAAACTGATTAGAAAGCTCTTTCTAGCAACACTATTGAGAAAAGATTTCAAGAGATATGACTGCAGGAAGAGCGACTGGTTAGGGAACAAGTAGGAGGTTATTCAAGAGATTGGGCAGGGGGAGGACGAATGTTTGATGGACTGTTATGGTACTAGAACAATTCAATGAACAAGTTACTGAGAAAACCATAGAAGGAGAAGTCCAGTAAAACTTCTCTTTTCAGCATGAAGAGTTTGATGGCACAGATTAGAGATGAGCAGAGAAGAGGTCTACTGTAAATATTAGGGGGGACCCAAAAGACCTGGATTTGTTTATAAAAATGTGTGTATTTATTTTTACGTGTTTAAATGTCAGTCATCTTTCAAGTACTCTTCAATTGATGCAATACACCTATTGAGACACTTTTTTCACAGCTCAAAGCAGTTTTTCTTAAATATACTTTTAATGTTTTTGACAAAGTAAAAATTTAGCAACTCCTATAACCATTTAAAAATAAACTGAACGTATACAAATCAATCAGCGTAATGTACCACATTACCAGAATGAACAGTGAAAGCCCATGACCGTGTCAACAGATGCAGAAAAAGCATTTGACAAATTCCAACATGTTTTCATGATTAAAAAAAACCTCTCAACAAAATGGGTATAAAAGAAAATTTTATTGATATGATAAAGACCAGTTATGAAAAATTCACAGTTAATATCATAGTCAAGGGGGAAAAACTGAAAATTTTTCCTTCAAGATCCGGAACAAGACAAGGCTAACCACTCTCACCACCTCTAACCAAAATAGTACTGGAAGTAAGCAAGAACAGTCAGACAAAGAAAAGAAATAATATCAATATCATTTAAAATCGGGAAATCAGGAAGTGTAATGCCTTCAACTTTGTTTTTCTTTCTCAAGATGGTTTTGGCTATTCCGAGTCTTTTGTGGTTCCATATAAATTTTGGAATTTTTTTTTATTTCTGTGAAAAATACCATGGGAATTTTGATAGAGATTGCATTGAATCCATACATTGCTTTGGGTAGTAAGGACATCTTGACAATGCTAACTCTTCTACTTACAAACACAGGGTTTCTTTTCATTTATTTGTATCTTTTAAAATTTCTTTCATCAATGTTTTAAAGTTTTCAATGTACTGATATTTCACTTTCCTGGTTAAATGGTTCATATTTTTATTCTTGTTGTGCTATAATAAATGGAATTATTTTCTTGATTACTTTTTAGCTAGATCCCTGTTGGTATAAAGAAATGCAATCAATGTTTCTATGTCTATTTTTTATCCTATTATGTCACTGACTTTATTACTTCTACCAGGTTTTTTTGTGAAGTCTTTAGAATCTACTACTTATAGGATCATGTCATTGGCCAACAAAGATAATTTTACTCTTTCCTTCATAGCAGCTTTTGAACTTGTCAATTTTGATGACTTTTAGTGTTTCTGCCTTGTTTTTGTTTTATCTTTTCCACATTGGCAAAACATTTCCCTCTGAGAACTTTTTTCTTTGGGAGAACAACAACAAAAAAAAGGTGTTCAGGGAGAGATTGGGTGAATAGGTAAGAATAGGCAATGGGGGTCGTTCAGCTTTTGTTCAAAAACTGCTGAACTCTCAGTGCAGTGTGGGCAGGTTGTTCATGCAAATCACCCATCACGAAATGGGCAAATGCGTTGAGTCTCAAAAAAAAAATCACTGAAGCTGAATGCAACCTCCCACAACAGAGATAGCTGGTACACTGATGCTGATGGATTCTTAGAACACTCTCCTAGCAAGGGAAACCTGTTTTACAAGGGACCCACCCTCCAAAAGATAACTCTGGTTTTTGGTTTTTTTTGGATTTCCCAATAAATGCGTCCTCATGGAGCAATCCAAAGTGTGGCTGATTATAGACATCTTGGTGTTCAGGAAAGAGATTTGAGTAAGAGATCTTCAAGTCTAGTCTTTGCAAATCCTTAAGAGTATGTGTACCCTCACTGAAAAATTAAGCTGGTTCTGTATTCCAAGACCTTCCTTCATCTATCCCACTGTTCTTCTATCCCAGAGGACTGGTATGAACAGTTGTATCCCCTCATCCTCACCCTGAAGGACTGCATGGGAGAAGTGGTGAACAGAGCCAAGCAGTCCCTGACGTTTGTGCTCCTTCAGGAACTTGCCTACAGCTTGCCCCAGTGTCTGATGCTGACTCTGAGAAGAGACATCGTCTTCAGTCAAGCAGTAGGTGCCTGTTGTTGCTACGACAGTGCTGAATTGTTAACATTTTGTCCTTGAAGAGAATAGAGTTCTTCTTTGGGCAGTTTTATTTTTAAAAAGATCCTTTTCTTAGAGTTTGGTACCCCATTTTACTTATTCACAATACATATGGGCTAAATATAATATGGAAACTGTTTATGAGACCTTAAATAGTTATTTCTGAAAAGAGATGGTCAAGTCTCCAAAATGTAAATTCTGCTTCATAGGGCATGGGGTCAGTGAAGGCAATGGTCACCCATCTTTGTGTGCCCTAGGGTTTACAGATAGTGTAAAGGAAGGGACTGCTGCCTTACATGGCAGGTAACAAAGTGAGGGCTTGGCAAAGGGGAATCTGTTTGCAAACCCCTTTATTAGATAACTCTCCTACAAACCTTGGGACAAGGTCTCTCAGTTGTCTCTTATTTTGTTTATAAGTTTTTAGGGCAGTAAGCCTTGAACAGCAGGTTTGACAGGACCATCTCTTTCGCCTACACCCAACATAATTTATAAGCCAAGGTCAGTCTCCATCACAGTGGTTGTACTGGTGGTGTCTTTCTTCTTCCCATCTACATCCACCTTCAAGGTTGAGATTTTTAGACAAAGCACATGGAGGGAAAGAGATAGAAGAGCTCTATTTCTAAACATTCAAGGGAAAGGGAATATTTTAACCAAACTGTCTCTTTCTTCCATTATTTCATGGATGGTCCGGCAGCAAATGGAGCTTACAAGTGTTACACATTAGCCGGGCTCGGTGGCTCAGCCTGTAATCCCACGCCTTTGGGAGGCTGAGGTGAGTGGATGGCCTGAGCCCATGGATTCGAGACCCGCCTGGGCAACTTGGCGAGACCTCATCTCTACAGTAAATCAAAAAATTAGCTGGGCGTGGCAGCGCGCGCCTGTAGTTTCAGTTACTTGGAAGGCTGAGGCGGAAGGATCACCGGAGCCCAACAGGTCAAGGCTGCGGTGACCGGGAGCGGCCACTGCACTCCAGTCTGGGTGACAGAGTGAGACTCCAACTCAAGAAAAAAATACAAAAAAAAACAAGTGTCACACATTATGCTCTGCCTTATACATACATGTGTCTTCACTGTGTTCTTTTAGTGACCCTGTGAAATGAGTACTATTATCTCTATTCTACATGTGCAAAAAATAATAAGATTTGGAAGTGCTAAAGTGCTTATACTTTTACTGTTAGAAATGGTAGACTTTCTGGTAGAAATAGTACATGCTCTTTCTCCTTTTGTGATTCTTTTATATACAACAATGCTAGATCAAAGACTGTCAACTTGTTTTTATATGTACATATAAATAGTTGTAGTTTGGAAACACATACTTGAGAATTTAATCTGCCATGCCTCAAAAATCTTAAAATATTTTAAAATTAAACCGATATGCTTTCTGACTGCAGTACTTTTCTTCAATGATTTTTAATATTTTTTTTTTTTTTAGCTTGCTGGATTGGTTTGTGGTTTTATCATCAAATTACAGACAAGTTTGCATGACCCTGGTTTCCTACAGCAACTTCACACAGTGGGGTTGATAGTACAGTATGAAGGACTGCTAAGTACATATAGTGAGTATTGCATTAGTACAAATTAAAAGCCTGCTCTTATTCATAAGGATATTTAATACCTAAGTTTTCCTGGTAAACATAAAAATAAGAAGTACACCTTTGTTGCACCAAGTATTGTTTTAATCATGTAATTTGCTTTTCTGCATTCCTTCACCTTGTGACTTACTTTTGCCTCCTATTATGTTTTGAAAATGGAATTATAGATTATTTCAGAGTGGACTCCTGAGTGACCATCTGACTTTTTAAATACAAAAGACTCTTGGCCAACACAGTTTCAATGACTGGAATTTAAAGTTCTAATGATTAGAACTGCGCTACTTAATGCAGTAACCTCATGTATCACTTGAGCACTTGAAATTTATCTAGTCCAGAACGACATACACTAGAAATCAATATATACCAGAAATGTACACCAGATTTCAAAAACTAGTAAAAAAAAAGAGCTTTCTATTAATAATTTTATATTAATTTACAGTTGAAATGACATTTGGGATATATTGGGTTAAGTAAAATATATTATTAAAATTAATTTCATTTTTTTATTTTACTCTGCTAAAAAATATGACCACCAGGAAATTTAAAAAGTTATATATGTAGCTCACATTATATTTCTCTCAGAGGGTACTGATCTAGAATTGTAATTATCTCCTTTATCAGGCTTTATTCATCAGTCTATAGAAATACAAAGCTAGCATGAGTCTGGGTCAGTGATTATCCATTCAGCTATTTCTATTACTTATATAAATCAAATATCAGTCCTGCTGATGGAAAGAAATCTGCATGATACTTTGTTTCATAAAAGAGTTAAAACCTCTCTCCAACCTCTCAGCAAATCTGTACATTCTTCCTTCATTGAGTAGATTGACTTCTGAAGTCCATTGAAATGGTTCTTAGTTCACTGATGAAAACCTTCAGCCTCTGAGGAAAAGCATTTAGAATGGATTCATTGCATTCAGAAACTCATTCACTAAAATGCTAGAACAAATTCCAGCAGGGAGATAAAGTAGCTAGTGACATTTTCTTCGAATAGTATGTTTATAACTAAGCACCTTTTCCCTTGTTTAGGTGATGAAATTGGAATGCTAGAGGACATGGCTGTTGGCATTTCCGATTTAAAGAAAGTCGCATTTAAAATAATTGAAGCCAAATCCAATGATGTCTTGCCAGTTATAACAGGAAGACGGTAAGCAATGCCCGTTTCCTAAAGATCACGCTTTGTTAGACATGTTATGTTAACTCCCGTCAAAGGAGCACAGGAGAATTCAGGTTTTGGTTGGGAATTTTTCTTTCATTTTCTTTTCCTTTTGGTGAGAAATAAATGTGAATGCTATGACAGGGGAATATCTTGAAAAGCTCTTAGAAGTCTCATGAATGTTTTAAACTGTAGTGAGGTGAGTGTGATAATACACTCCCATGAAATATGAGAAATTCAGAATAATAGCCTGTATGAGAAGAACATTTTTCTCCTTATTACTATCTAGTCTAAAGCTCTGGATGTTTTTACTTTTGCGGGAATCGTTCAGTTAATAGCATCATAATTCTTGAAATGACTTTAAATTAAATTCAGTTAAAAGCAGCAACATTTTAGAAAAGATATATTTCTATGTCAGAGAAATATACCACAGTTTTTCTTAATTATTCTTGACAATTCATTCTCTGATGTGAGATTTCCGAGAAGGGTTTTAAATAAATAGCTTCGAAGGTCAGTATATGATGGACAAAATTTCAGAAATAATTAAGAAAAATGATGGTGTGTAGACTAGACCTCCAATAGACAAACTATATCCTATAGTAAATTGTCTCAATCAGAAGTCCTCCAAATTCAACCATTCTGGCGCTGGCACTTTTAAATGCTTCATGAAGGTATTAAAAATTTGAAACATTCTCAGGTCATGTTAAACACATATGTACAAAATGTACAAAAGGGAGAGCACTTTTCATGCTAGAAAGAGATGGAGAAGAGACTAAATATAAAAGTTCAAAGTAAATATGTTCTTCTGTCGATAGTAAACATACAGTAATTTAGATTTGTGGTAAAGATACCCAGATTCACATGGTTGAATGGAAGGTAGTGGCTGTTTCTCATATACAAAGAAAAACCATATCCTTATAAAACTAAATGTTTTATCTAGAATTGATACCTAATTTGCCATTCATTGGAAGAAAAAGGAATAAAATTGCTCATATACATACCTGACAAATAGTACAACTTTGTATTAATCTGAAGTTTATGGTCACAGGTAAGAAACTGATACTTTTGTCATACTTTATAAGGAGGCTTACCGGGTCATTTGGTGTAGGCAGAGTGAAAGATGCTTTTTCTGAGGAATTTCCGTGAGCTGTATCTAAATTCAAAAGTTATCATTCAGATGGAGATAGAATTCCTGGAATGATGAAGGCAGCAGCTTAGCAAGTCCTCTCTCCAAAAGCAATATCACAACTTGAAATAACAATCTAAAACAACTATTTTAAAACTGAGGGAATGAATCAAATACATACAACAAATTTAAAAGTACATATTCATGAAAAACTAGTGAACATTGGGAAATAACAGTGGGAGTCTTTGCTGGGGGCTGCTCCCATCAACCCTGGCTCTCTGAGCAAAGCTTTCTCCTAGGACAAGGTCAGCCATTAACATCAGCAGCTACACTTCCAGAGGGGGCTGACTTGACTAGGAATGGCAAGGAGGAAAAAACATGCTCTTGAAAGTTGTCAGAAATAGTGGTGATTTGGAAAACAATTTCACAATAACGTCAAAAAGAATAAATTAGAAGGAATTTAACAAAGTCTAAGAATTATACACGGGACATACAAAATATTGCAGAGAGAAATTAATAAGATCCAGTAAATGGAGAGACAGTCTGGGTTCATGCATTGGAAGATTCAGTATTGTTTAGATAGCACTTCTCTACAAATTGATCTATAGATTCAATCAATCAATATCTAAATCTCAGTAGTCTTTTTTTTTGGCAGAAATTGACAAACTTAATATGAAATTTATACATAAATGCAAAGGATCCAGAATATTAACAATAATGTTTTAAAAGAAGAACAAAGTGGGAAAACATATACTTTCTGATTTCAAAACTCACTATTAAAATTACAATAATCAAGACAATATAATTCTAGCATAAGTATGTACATATAGATAAATTAAACTGAATTTACAATCCATAAACAAACTATTATATTTAGAGTCAATTGATTTTCAACAAAGGTGCCAGGCAATTCATGGAGAATAGAGAGTCTTTTCAAAAATTCATGCTGGGACGATTGGTTATCTGTATGGAAAAGTGAAGAATTTTGACACATACAAAAATTAACTCACAATAGATCATAAGTCTAAATGTAAGATCTAAAACTATGAAACTTCTAGAAGAAAACTCAGGAGGAAGTTTATACAAGTTGGGTTCATTTAATAAGTTCTTAGAGATGACACACAAAAAAAGAAAAAAGTAGATAGGTAGGACTTCAGCAAATTGTAAATATTCACATACCAAAAGACACCATTAAGTAAATGAAAATACAAGCCACAGACTGGAAGAAAATATATGCAAATCATATGTCTGAAAAACAGCTTGTATTCAGAACATGTAAAGACATTTTGCAACTCAATAATAATGGCACCAAAAAAACCTAATTTACAGGCGGGCAAAAAGTTTGAATAGCAAATAAGACATATAAATAGATAAAAATGGTTTATAAACACAAGAAAACATACTCAACATATTTAGTCATTAGAAGAATAAATTTAAAACCACAGTTAGATACCAGTACACTCACATTAGAATCATCATAATAAAAAAAAGTCTGATGGTAGCAAGTGTTGGTGATGATGTGTGAAACCTGGAACTAACCCTTGTCCAATGCTGGTAAGAATGTCACTTGGTTCGAGACCCGCCTGGGCAGGCGAGACCTCATCTCTACAATAAATCAAAAAATTAACCGGGCATGGTAGCGCGCACCTGTAGTTCCAGCTACTCAGAAGGCTGAAGCAGAAGGATCGCGGGAGCCCAGCAGGTCGAGGCTGCGGTGGCCGGGAGCGGCCACTGCACTCCAGTCTGGGTGACAGTGAGACTCCAACTCAAAAAAAAAAAAAAGAAAGAAAGAAAACAGGCAGTTGCGGCTGGGCTCGGTGGCTCAACCTGTAATCCCAGCATTTTGGGAGGCCAAGATGAGTGGATTGCCTGAGCCCGCGACAGAGTGAGACTCTAACTAAAAATAAAAAATAAAAAACCCCCCAAAAACAGGCAGTCTTAAAAAGATAGATCTAAAATTACTTTATGACTCTTAGGTATATATTCAAGAAAAAATGACACAAATGTCCACACAAAAACTCATGCCTGAATATGCATAGCAGTTTTATTTATAATATCCAAAATTATGCAGTTTTCCAATTGGTCATAAATAAATAGTACATGCATAGACAAGATGTATTATAGCTGTACAATAGAAGGCTATTCAGTAACCGAAAGGGACAATCTACTCATGCATGTCACAATATGGATAACTTAATAAAACACTGTGCAAAATGAAAAAAGCCAGACAGAAGAGACTGCATATTGTATGAATTCATTCATAGGAAATATGCAGAAAAGTAGAGATAGAAAACAGATGAGTGACTTCCTAGGGCTGGTGGTGAGAGTGAGATTGACTGCAAACAAGGATGAGAGGTCATTTTAAGGTGATAGAAATGTTCTAGAACTGGATTATTGTCATGACGAGTAAATAATTCTGTACATTTGCTAAAACTCTGAAGTATATACTTAAAATGCATGAGTTTATGTCAACTATGCCTTAATAATGCTAATAAAATTATCACAAAATTACATAATGTGCTTCACCTTCAGAACAACTTTTAAACATCAACTGACTCATGGATGCTTCTCATATTCTTGAAAGACTTGAAACAAACATTAATTCTCTGTTAGCCGGACTGTTTTAAAGGGCACTGAAAGCAATTAAACAAAGAATAATACCGTGCTAGTTCATCTGAAGGTAGTGCTAGCATCCCTGCTTGCTGGATTCCTGGTATTTCCCAGATCTCTAGTTCATAACTATGAAGAAATAAGTCTCAGAGTCAGTGATCCACAATGTTTCTCAATAATGTCATACTAAGATAATCTGAAAGATTTTCACAAAGAGACTCACTATTTGTCCTGTGCTTCCCCTCCAATACATATATTACAATCCCACCATTCTGTATTATTCTGGAAACACATGACTTTTCCTAACTTCTGGGCAACACTTTCTATATTTCTATACTTAACTCATACTTCATCAGAAGATGTCAACTTTCAAAATATACTAGTAGCTAATCTTATGGATCATAGTTTATAAATCCTAACTTATATTTTCAACACTAAAAATAAGGGATAATTTAAAATGGAGATTTCCAGTGGAAAATGCTCTGTTATATATTAGTTCCAAAATGTCTAGGATCCCCCAAAGTTTCACTTTAATAATAAAACCATTAATTTCCATAAGCCCATCATCAGTAATAAAAATGATCAGGCCATGCCAAAAAAATGATAGAAATGATTTGGTTTATTAGGCTTTACTATACTGAAGTATCCATTGTTAAATTACTTTTCTGATTCTTAGGACTGATTGAGTTTTAAAAATAAGCAAAGAAAACAAAAATTGAGACTCTCTGTGCACATGGCCCTGGATATACAAAAAGGAACTAAACATTCCTTTCCTAAAGGAGCTCAGAGTAAGGAAGAGAAGCAAACGTATAAACACATCTTTACAATCTTTTTTATGCCAAGTAATTTAATGAGATGAGTGAATGATTCTTGAGTGAATGAGGGAAAATAAGTATTTAGCAGCCAAAAATCTAAATCAGTGCTACATGTCAACTCTTTTATTATTTCTTTCCAATGAATCTAAAATAACAAAAAATACATGAGTAATACCCCTCCCCTTTTCCTCTGCTTTCCTCAGAGAACATTATGTGGTAGAGATCAAGCTTCCAGCCAGAATGTTTGAGTCTCTACCTCTACAGATTAAAGAAGGACAGTTGCTTCATGTGTATCCAGTGCTTTTTAATGTTGGAATCAACGAACAGCAAACACTGGCTGAGAGGTAAGCTTTGGGTATAAGATTGGCACTTCAGTTTTCTTCTTTTTGTAAAAAATCCTTTTTTAGGCTATGTGGAGAAATTCCACATATTTCTGTATATAGAACTTAGATAGATTATTGGGTAACATTTACTTTTTTGTTTTTGTTTCTTTGAGTTGGAGTCTCACTCTGTCACCCAGCCTGGAGTGCAGTGGCAAGCTCATGGTCACCACAGCCTCACCTGCTGGGCTCAGATGATTCTTCTACCTCAGCCTTCCAAGTAGCTAGACCTGCAGGCACATGCCACCATGCCTGGCTAATTTTTGAATTTATCATAGATATGAGGGCTCACCAAATTGCCCAGGCTGGTCTCAAACCTGTGGGCTCAGGCAGTCCTCTCACCTCAGCCTTCCAAAGTGCTGGGATTTTAGGCATGAGCCACCGTGCTCGGCCACGTTTACCTTTTTAACAGTACCAAGGGCAAATATTCATATTTAAGGAATCCTGGCCCAAATCAAATTTAAATGTGGCGGAAACCCTGAGGAAAATATTGATGCCAAATTGCCAACGTATTCACATTGATTAACTTGCTTCATGTTTCTAAATACCTATGTGTATATCAAACTTTAGAATTTTTTTAGCATGTATATGTTAACATTGTAAACAGTTAATTGTGTCAAAAATTTTGGATCAAAAACATAGTCTTTTTTTCTCTTTTGTTGTATTTATTATGATAGTTGTTATTTGATAATGTTAACACCTTTTGTAATGACATGCTCAAACAACAAACGGTCGTATGTGCTCCTGTGAGTCACTGTCAAAAAACACTATACTTTATTTGAGCAGGTAGAAAACTTATTTTTTATATCTTATATGTTTCACATGTAGAGATTACAGAAAATGTAGGTAACACTTAAAGTACACAGAACATACTTTTAAAAGATTTTCAAAGCCAGACATAGTGGCTCACATCTGTAATCTTGGCACTTTGAGAGGTCAAGGCAGAAGTATCACTTAAGGCCAGCACTTTGGGAAAAGCCTAGGCAATATAGTGAGACCCCCATCTCTAAAAAAAATCAATAAATAAAAGCCAGGCATGGTAGCATGCACCTGCAGTACCAGCTACTCAGGAGGCTGACGTGAGAGAATCCCTTGAGCACAGGAGTTCGAGATTACAGTGAGCTATGATCACTCCTGCACTCACTCCTGGGTGACAGAGTGAGGCCCTGTCTTTAAAAAAATAGAGAAAGAATTATCGTCTTGCTATGTGACCTATATGGAGAAGGTGCCCCACAGGCAAAATTTTGGAGAGTTTGGTAGTCTTTGATATTTAAAATGATTTTTGTCTATAATTCACTCTTCAAACATCTCTTTCCTACATAGGTAACAGTTTTAAAGTACCTAAAATATTCCTTACCATGACTTGATAAGAACATTTTTTTTAAAAGAACATTTTAGGGCTATACTATCTTTTATTAAACTCAAAATACTACTAAAATTATAGTCCCTTAAATTTCAAGATCTATTCCTGCTATCTATTTTCAAACTGTTTCTTCTCCTCTCCCTCTGACACAAAAGATATTTTCTGGAAAAAAAAAACATATTTTCATAATTCTTATTTGCCAATTATGAACCAGTTGATAAAGTTTTCTATTATGTCTGGTTTCAAACCATGTGGAAGCTATTGATTTCTTTTTTTTGAGTTGGAGTCTCACTCTGTCACCCAGACTGGAGTGCAGTGGCCGCTCCTGGCCACAGCAGCCTCGACCTGCAGGGCTTTGGCGATCCTTCCACCTCTATAAGCTTATATCATTAATATAAAATGTTAGAATATTTGATGAATATTTTGATTGATGATAAAAGTATGGGACATGCTCCCTGCCTCTTTATGTTAAATCAGACTATAATTGTATTCACTGTATTACACAAATTCAATAACTAATAATTAAGCATTTTTAAAAATCAGTATCTAAGATCAGATTATATTCCAGTTATCTATATAGATTTGTCTCATAGCAAATTCCATGTTTGAGGTGAATGATATTCCTGAACATAAATTACACAACTTAGAGAAAAACAAAACAAAACAAAACAGCATTCTAAATTTTCTCTTTTTTGATACACTAGAGCACAGAGTGTTTTGGCTTTGAATTAATAAATTAAGGCCTGTAAGTGTGATCTTGAGAGAGATGTAAGATTCTTTCATTTACAACTTTCCAAAGACTAGGTAGCATTATATTTTTAAGGCTTCTAGATTGGACTATTTTGCATCATTCATGTCATTGTAACTGTTTTAGTTGTCAATCATTTTATTTGTAAATGTCCCTTCCTTCCCTCCAATCTCTCTTGCATATTAAACATGCATGTTTTTCGGATGTAGAAGCTATATAGGACACACAGAACTTGAAAATGAGGCAAAGATGGCAGAGTAGGGAAAATCTTGAGAGAAGCAGGAAGGCTGAATTAGAATAGCACTCTGACATCAACTGTTAATTTGAGCACATCACTTTTCCTCTTTTCTCTGAACCTCCTTTTTTCTGATACTAAGTAATGACCTTTCCCAGGCATTTATCTATGTGTTAGGCATGTTATGTCATCTAGGTGTAATCTTATATGACTTATTACCCCAAATCAAAACATATATATATGTTGTATATGCCTATGCTTCAGTAAGTAAATTCTAATTATATTAGTCTGCTTGGGCTGCTGTAAAAAAATAACATAGACCAAGTGGCTTAAAACAACAGAAATGTATTTCTCACATTCAGTAGGCCAGGAAGTCCAAGATCAAGGATCTAGCCAGTTTGGATTGTGGAGAGGGCTCTTCTCTTGGCTTACAGATGACTGACAGCATTCTCCCTGTGCTCATATAACCTTTTTTTGTGTATGTGGAGTGAGAGATGGAATCAGAACCCCACTTTCATAACCTCATTTAACTTTACCCACTTAGAGGCCTTATCTCTAAATCCTGTCACATTGTGAGTTAGGGCTTTCACATATAAATTTCGGAACAACACAAACATTTAGTCCATAGCACTAATATTACCCCATCAATATATTAATATTGATTATTAATATTAATATAATCAATATATTAATATTGATTATAGTGTCTGAAAAAGTTAGAAGAGTATATTTCAGATTCCAGGAAAACTCCTCAATATTTTCCTGGGTCTAGATCCCTGTCCCCCAAGTTTAGTTCAGCATAGATACTGAACACCGACTGTACCAGGCATTGTTCTGTCGAATTATGGGACTCGGGAAGAAGAAAGAGAGGGTAACAAGAAGTATGGGATATAATCTCTGTCTTGAAACAACACATAATCCAGTAAGGAAGATGAGTCAACAAACACTACAGTGTGACTCATGCGCTAATCAAAGATGTGGAAAGGACAGGACTGATACATAAAAGAAAATGATTCAAAGATGGGAGATGGGTCTATGGAGAAAGTCTCATGGAGGAGATGAGACAGACTTTAAAAGATAAATAGGAATTAATCACTCCAACAAGGAAGGTAAGATATTCCAGTCGCAGGGGGATAGCATGAGAAAAGTCCCAAAGCTTTCCAAGTATTCAGGGAAGAAGACTATCACTATGTCCCATAAGGGGTTCTGGAAGCCTTTGTGGAGAAGTTCCATGCTAAAATAAGGAAACTGAATTTGTTCTTGCAGGGGAGAAGAGAAACACTGAAGTTCAGTAAGCTGATACAATGAAATGAGCATTAGATTTAAAACATTTCATTTACTGTAAAATGCAATGTCTGGTACATAGTTAATTTTAATTAAATATTTGTTGAATAAATAAATGAACAATCTGACCATAGCATAAAGGGTAGATCAGAAGGAAAGGAGAGTAGAGACATATCTCAGAGTATTTGGGAAGTTTTAGGAGAGAATTAAATGCCTGATATGTAATGATGGAAGTAAAGAAGAAAGAAGGGATACCAGAGATTTTAAAAGATAAATAAATAGTCAATAAGATGAGGAAAAGAGAAAATCCCAAATGGTGCCTAAATTTTGAATCTGAGTTTGTGACAGAATATTGGGGACAGGCTTGGAAATGGTTAAAAAGAGGAGGAGGTTTCAGTTTTTAGTTATGTTGCATTTGAAGTAAGGTGTGAAAATTCATGCTGAAATTTTCAATTGACATCTAGAAATATAGATGGAGATCTATATTGGAAGCTACATAGCATCCTTCTATCGAGAGAAAAGTGGATTTTATTTGAACCTGGGAAATTCTTAGAGAATATAAGGTCAATGACACCCAGGTAGAAAGTTTTGTTTCGAAGAAGAAGTCAAGGAACATTGATACAGAATTGTTGATCTTCATGGTGTGGACAGAAAAAAACTGTCATCAGAAATGACCTACTCACTGAGAGGTGGTAGGGCTTTACGTGTGCCTACAACGGTGAACAGTGTGTGCAAGATTACATTCAGCCCAGTGTCCTGCCCTGGTCTTCTGGACTCTTCCCCAAGCTATCATGGGTGAAGCGGAAGATGGATAGAGAGAAAGAGAAAAGAGATTTCATTTTATTTTTTATATACATGCAGAGTTGAAGTCTTGCAGAGGAAGAGTGGAGTATGGTGGGGAAACCATCATCAACTGAGTATCAATTATGCGCGCACACAGGGGTTGACGTTTTATGTATGGTATTTTATCTAAGTTCACATTTGATGATTGTGAGTATATTTTGTTGTGTTGGAAGTGAGTGAGGGCCAATAGGGACTGGAATATATTTGAAATCACCGTTGTGCAATGTAGCTTAAAAAATGAGAGAGATTTCTTTCTTAGGAAACTGTTGCCATCTATTTATAAAGGAAAGGTGAAAAGTATTACTTTCTAGTGCTATTTTATACCCATTACTATTTCCTATTTTTAGGTTTGGAGATGTCTCTTTGCAAGAAAGTATTAATCAAGAAAATTTTGAACTTCTAAAAGAATATTATAAAATATTTATGGAAAAGATGCCTCCTGATTGTAAGTATGCAAGTTACAGAAAACAACAATAGTAATTTCTTGATTGCAAATCTTCAGAAGAGGTCAGACATAGAAGTCAATGGAGTGAGAAACATGGGATGGAGAAGTAAGAGTGATTTTGATTTTATCTGCACCAAAATGATTGATTGCCAAAGTGGCCTGGCCAACACCTGTCTCATTTTGTTGATTGCACTCTTGAATGAGTCCTGCTGCTCATTCAGGTACATTAATTTCAGTGCTACTAGAAAATGACATAAATTAAAAGTATGTAACTTATCATTAGAAATTTCAATTAGTATAATAAAAATTGTATGTAATTCTTAGTCACATGAAAGACTTTAATAAAGATTTAAGTCTCCTTTTGTAAGATATATCAGATATATCACACATATACAAGGATTAAAATCAGATAGACTACAAGTTGTACAAGTAATAGTAAGTAACATAAAGGAACCAATGTACTGAATATATATTATGGGTTCCCATATATATAAACACATTTCCATAGGCTTGTCTATAGACATGTGTTTATATATATGGGAATCCATAATTGATTTATAAAAATTGTGTATTTATTCTTACATGTTTAAACATCAATCACCTTCAAAGTACTCTCCATATGATGTAACACACCTATCAAGACACTAATTCCACTGCTCAAAACAGTGTTTGAACTTATCAATTTTGATGGCTTTTAGTGCTTCTGCCATTTCTTGTTTCACTTCTTCCTCTTAGACAAAATGTTTCCCTTTGAGGGCTTTTTTTAATCCAGGGAAACCAAAAAAAAAAAAAAAAAGTCACTTGGGTGAGATTGGGTGAATAGGGAAAGTGGGACCTGGAGGTCGTGCTGTTTTGGGTCAAAAGCTGCTGAACACTCAGCACGGTGTGAGCAGATGCGTTGTCATGGTGGAAGAAGCCAGTCACCTGTTTGTCACAATGTTTTTTCCACAAATCGTGACACAACTTTTTCAAAACTTCCAGATAAAAACTTTAGTTGACTGTTTGATGATCTGGAGGAACAAATTCTAAGGGTACTACGAGGGGCCTGCCCTCCAAAAGATAACTTTTGAGGTTTTTTGGTCCCACCTCATATGTATGTATGTAACCATTTTTCAGTTGTGCATTTCTTTTTTTCCACAATTTTAAGCACTTAACATTTGAGCTGTCCAAACTCAGAGAATCAGAAATGTATTTGGAGTTCATCTGTAAATAGTGTAAGTATGTTGAGACATTGAGATATTCACACCGATAAAGAGCTAGGTTTTAGTAAAGTAGGAAGTTTTGCAATATTTTAAACCACACGATGTAAAGTCTACTTATTACCACTTGCTATCTAATTATGGGCAGTTTTCTCACTAATTTATGTTCTGATACTCAGTTTAAAATATCTTAGGTAGCAGTGTGTTTAGGTCTTTTTGAAAACCAAAGAATGCTGTATCAAAATATTACAATGGGCTGGGTGTGGTGGCTCATGCCTGTAATTCTGAGCACTTTGGGAGGTGGAGGAAAGAAAGTTCCCTGAGCCCTCACTTTTTTTACTCTTCTTCTATAAAAACTTTATGGACTAAACAAAGTATTATTCCCCCAGTGTCCTCAAATTCTGTTATATATGCAGCAATTTCAATTGATAGTCTCAATTCAGCAATCTAAAAACACAAGATAGCTTTATTTTAGTAACTGCTATCAGCTTTAGGAAGCACACGCCCTTTAGAAGTTAGAAATTGGGACAGGGAGGTAGAGTTAAAGTTGCCAATCAACAGTACCTCATACTCTTTCAATACATTCAGTATAGTCTAGTGCTATAAATCTATTTAAAAACTTTCATTTCACTTGAAATAAATAATCAGTCAAATTCAGATTGATTATCCTCCACCGTGGTAGTTTTGGCAAGGCAGGGTGACCTCGGTGCCTTTCCTTCTTTTGAAGGGTTCATCGGATCTAAACCAGGATGTGCATGTTATAGAGATGGGAGCCAAGTATAGAAATCTCAAAAGTAGGCAATCCCTGTCATGTAAATCTTTGCCTTCATCTGAAACCAGTAATATATAATCAGCCCTCGGTATGTGTACATTCTGCATCTGCAGATTCCACCAACCCCAGATCGAAAGTACTTGAAAAAAATTTTTTAAATGACAATACAATAATAAAAAATATGATACACATTTAAAAAATGCAGTATAGTAACAATTTACATAACATTTACATCGTATTAAATGATCTCAAGATAATTTAAGGTTTGTGGGAGCATGTGTGTAGTATATAACAGACTTGAACATCTGAGAATTTTGGTGTCTTCGGAGGTCTTGGAACCAGTCCCCAGATACTGAGGCACAATTGTACATTTAAAATTGATATCGGATAGAAAGAGCTGTAATAACTGCTTTATCTGGGTACTGTGTATTGTAGAATTTTTTTCTCCTTATTTTTTTTGTATAGTGATGCAGCTCTTTGACAATTGTTCTTTCCAAGGACTCTAAGGCATGATAAATCTTCAGAAGCTACTTCCCCTCAGGCCCTACCTGTGATATTCACAGTCCCCTTTGATCGAGGGAATTCTAGTGTGACAGTTATTAGTGCTTTTCCCTCCTCTTGTTCTAATCTTCCCATTGGACTTGATGATCTCAGACATCTTTCAAGTTCCTTTTCTTGCCCACCTAAAGCATCGAGATGCTTAAATTTTGTGTTAGAAATAAAACATAATAGAATACTACTCTGTAAATCACTAGCATCGCTCTTTGGTTTAAAGTCGCCATCACATCTCATACCTAATTGGAGGCTCTTGAGTTTGGTAGAAGCTAGCAGATGGTGTTTCTGTCTTCCTCTCTCCTTTGAGGGAGGAGGGGCCAACTGTCAATGCATTACATCTAAACTCTCAGTCCCTTCTCTAATAATAATGCCTGTCTCTTTTCTGCTTTATCCAAAACAAAGGAGAAGGATATTGTCATACGAAACTTCCGGTATTTTACCATATTGACTCCTATGTTAGCAATTAACTCACAAGGCTGTCTAGTCCTGTGAGCTAAGAAGAAAAATAGGCAAGGCTTTCTGATTGTTTTTAGTTGTTCTAATCTTTTTTTTTTTTACAACATTTGGCATTCCTGTATTAGATATGGTATTTCATCAACTGCAATAATGAGTTGTGCTTATTATTAAGCACACAATAAGGATTACACACAAAATACCTTTTAGAAAAAAAATTAGATTTGTAATTAGGATAAGTAGAATTTTGTTGTCTGTGTGTTTATACATATACATGTGATTTTTACTGTACTTATTTTTTTTTTTTTTAATTTTAAGTATTTGAATTAGGGTTTCACTCTGTCGCCTGGAGTGCAGTGGAACCATCACAGACCACCACAGCCTCACTCTACTGGGCTCAGGTGATCTTTCCAACTCAACCTCTCCTATAGCTGGCACTACAGGTGCATTTTGTATAGACAAGGTCTTGCTGTGTTGCCTAGACTGGTCTTGAACTTCTGGGCTCAAGCAATCCTCTCACCTTGACCTCCCAAAGAGGTGGAATTATGGGTGTGAGCACTCGGAACAATTTTTACTATAAGCCTCACATTTACCTTAGCAAACATTGGTGGAGATCATATTGTGTGTAAAATTCTGTGCTAATCACTATGGATGATGAAAGATCAATAAGCTATGGTCTGTGTCCTTAGTAACTTACAATTTAATGACTCATTGTAATCATGGAATAAACTTCATGAACTCTAGAACTCTTCCCAGAATAATAGTTGCTATTTTGGAGTGTTGATCTTTTCTTCTGAATAATTTGATTTATGTTATTGTTGCTTTTGTTGCTCAGAAAGTTTCGTTTTCTGCTTGATCATGTCTGACATTCATTGGTTGGCATTGTCACAGATTTTATTTCTGCTACAGGAAATTTTTTAAAAAATCCTGTGTATTATTTCTACTTACAGAAAAAGGAAATTAAGATAAGAACCAAACATTTTAGAAATAGTTAATTTAAAAAGAATTATTTGAATACTTTATTATGTAGTTCGTATAGAAAACATACACAGGCAAACCCCTCAGATACCCTCCCACTGTGGGAGCTTTTCTGTCTTCAATAAATCTTGCTTTCAAACAAAAAAGAAAGAAAGAAAACACACATTACAGGAGGAAAACATCCATAAACATAAGAAAAGGAGGACAAAAGAACTCACAAAAAATGGATAAATTATTTGAGGTTGAAGCAAATAAGCCAGTTAAGAAGAATATCATCCAGGGGAAGTGAAAAAACATATCAAAGTTGTTGATGAAGAAAGAAGGAAGATTAAAGAGAAGCTACTAGATTTGGTGGTTATGAATCACTGATGACAATTGATAGAGTCGTTTTTATAAAAGGAATGGTATGAAACCACACTACTGGCATTCCAGGAAAGAACACATGTTGTGAAATTAGAGAGACAGAGTGAAAGCCACTCCCTTAGGAAACTTAACAGTGAGTACAAAAGGAGAAGTGGAAAAATTGGCCAAAAACAATGAAATCAAGTGAAGTAATTTATCTTCTTTGATTCCCTTTAGTTTTCCAAAAGTGGTATGTTTAAAGATAGTTGGAAATTTCAGAGCAGCAACTTTGGGCGAAGGGCCTACTCTTGATCATGCTAAGAGGTTCTAGAAAAGGTAACAATGATAAGGCCCCTGGAACTAGCCAGAAAGCTAACAAGAAGTCCAACAAGAAAACAGAAGACCGGGCCTCCTATGTGATACAGGGACTGAACGTTATTTGACAGGAAAAAATTAGTATTCTGGCTTCTAGGAAAAAAAACAGACAAAAAACCCTTGCCACGCCTGGGGAGGTCCCTTTAACATCTGAAGAATTCCAGCAAAAGGTCATAGACAACTCTTTGATAAAAAGTTTTGAAAGAATCCAAAGTGTAATATGGGGTGGTCTTCAGACCTCTGCTGGTCTGACACTGTCTCTCAAGTCTTTCACAGTCCTTTGGTAACTTCAGAGGAAAGAGCCTCAGAAAAGATTTTGTCTACATCCACTTCACTAACTTTAAAAATCAGGTTTTCCCTGATATACTGTTAGATTCCTTTAGCATAATTATTTAGATTTAGTTCTTAAATAAAATTTGTAAAAGCTGAACAAGCATGTCAAGTTCTCTGATGTATTTTAATTTATCTTAAATCTCATTTAAAATTGATTAATGGAGCAAAGCTGGTATAAGTTAAGATAAAATTCAAAAGAAAATTATAATAAACACTGAAACTCAAAATCATACAAAATTTAAAGAAAGTGTCAATAATCCGGTGGGACAGGTAAATCGGCTAACAAGAAGATATTTCCAAGAAGCAACTTGGAAGGAACAGCTTTACTGTAATTACAATATGGAATATCTAAGATCAGATTTTGTTAGATCAAGGAATGGATCTACTCACCCCTAGTATCTAATACTTTGTTTTTAAAACATATTGCCAAACAGCCATTGAAAATATAGCAAGTTTTTCAAACATAGTACAGAACTCTCTAGTAAATCAAAATAATTTTTCCAGAATTCAAGTATATGGTAATGTTTTCCTGAAATTATTGGATTTTTGTCTTCAAAAGGAGCAACAAGAACAAAGCTACGAAAATATCATACAGAATTGTATTACATGCATAATGACTTACAAATCGATACACATGAGCGTATTGCTGAGAAACAGAAAGCTAACTCCAACATTTATCACACATATTGTGCTCTGGAAGAAATCACTGCTAGGTTTTCGCAAACTTCTTTCACAAACTGTACTGTTGAACTCTTCATTCTGTGGAAGAGCAGCCATTGATGGCTCTTTCTTCTGCCTTAAATGCTTCTCTCTTATGGATCACTGACTCACCTCCTCCAAATCTTCACCCAGACGTTACTTTCTCTCCTGACAACCCTCTTTAAAACTGCAGCCTTCTATCCCTGGCTGCCTTCTTTTTTTTTTCCCTCCATATCTTCTATTATCAACTATTGTGCAATATGACATTTACCTCATTTGGCAATGCTTCAATAGATATGTCTGAGTTCTAATCAAACTGTATTTTCAGAAATGCAGAACTGACTGGGTTTGGCCTGCAGGCCATAGTTGGTCTACTCTAGCATATTGGTCTAAACCTATTTAATTTTGTTTAAAATAGCATTTATTTTCATTATGGGAGTCACAAAAATGATATGAAACATCTATTAGCATTTTTCTAAATAAGTAATCCTCAGGATATCATTTAACAAACACTGACCTAGTTCAAACCCATTCTTTGCTATGGAGGACTTGGGGTCTAGGATAGTTTTTAAGTTTATACACCCCATCAGTAGGAGAGCAGGAACTAAATTTAATATTCTCAGACCCCCAGTCAAGTGTTCTTTTTACTTATATGCTACTACTCTACCATTGCTGTCTAAGGATTTCTGAACTGAATTTAAGATTGTACATTTTAAAATATTTGAATATTTCCAGCATGATGCTTTTATTTTTTACATACTTGTAATTATAAATTTATTTTCAATCATTGCAGAAAAACACTGATGCAGTTACCTTTTGAAGTTTTTAATGGTCTTCAGCATAAAAAAGACTGAAATGATTTTTTTATCTGCTGTCATTTGAAGCACTTCTGTTTCTTTTTGAAACCAAAAATGAGACAAAACAATATTCAATTTTAATTTCATCAATGCATGTAAAATGACAGACACAGACTTGTGTCCCTTAAATTATAAACTAGATCAAAGAATGAATACAAACAACACTGCAAACAACAAAGACAGACACACGTACACACGTACCAATGTCTCCCTGAGGAGCAACTAGGCCTTCCTTCCTTCCTTCCTTCCTTCCTTCCTTCCTTCCTTCCTTCCTTCCTTCCTTCCTTCCTCCTCTCTTTCTCTCTTTCAGTCAGGGTATCACTTTTTCACCCAGATTGGAGTTCAGTCGCATGATCACAGCTCACTGTAACCTTGAATTACTAGGTTCAAACAATCCTCCCACCTCAGCCTCTCGAGTAGTTGGGACTACAGGCGTGTGCCACCACACCCTGCTAATTTTTTTTTGAGTTGGAGTCTCACTCTGTCACCCAGACTGGAGTGCAGTGGCTGCTCCTGGCCACTGCAGCCTAGACCTGCTGGGCTCCGGCGATCCTTCCGCCTCAGCCTTACAAGTAGTTGGAACTACAGGTGCGCGCCACCACATCCGGCTGATTTTTGATAGATTGTAGAGATGAGATCTCGCCAAGTTGCCCAGGCAGGTCTCGAACCCACGGGCTCAGGCAATCCACTCACCTCAGCCTCCCAAAGCACGGGGTTACAGGCTGAGCCGCCGAGCCCGGCTGAATTTTTTTTTTTTTTTTAATAGCGGTAAGATCTTGTTGTCCAGGCTCATCTCAAACTCCTGGGCTCAAGCTATCCTCCTGTCTTGGACTCCCAAAGTACTAGGATTGCAGGCGTGGACCACCACACCCACCTGATTCCCATAACTCTGTTACTTGATGTTCCTCACCATGTGGATTCATCAAATCATTTGGCTAGTCCTATTCTGCTATTGTATGTGTAGGTACAAACGTAGGTTTCCTGTCTTTCAATTGTCCTTACATTTTCTTCATTTATTCCTTTTCACTGGGACTCTCATCTTTTTAGAATGTTTAAGTCTTGGCATTCTAGATTCCACCACTCATCAAAGATTGGCTGGCCTCCCAGTGTACCAGTCTAGCAAGTTAGCACATAATGGCATGAAATCAAAATATATTAATTCAATTGAAAGCTCACTTAGGTGAGTCACTTGATGTTTTGAATGTCTGCATTTCATTGTCAGCCAAATGAGAAGAATTAATGTGTATACACCTTGTACTTCAAAGTACATTTTACCATTATATCACCAGGGAAAGGAAGTTAATATTTCCACTGTCAATTTCTAAGATTAAAAGCTGTCACACTGTACTTATGAATGCTAGAGATGTTTAAGATAATGATTGTGGTGCATTTTGAGTTTCTCTAGAGACTTATATTTCTCCTATTTACAAGCAAGTTAACTTATCATTCTAGTTAAATTTTGATTGTAAAGCTCTTTCTATAGTTTGAACCAATCTGCATCTCTTCTCTGTTCAATAGCCTCTTACATTCTCTGTCTTTTCTGTACTCTTTCAACACTGTATTGACTATTCTGAATTTTTTTAAATGAAACTACTGTATCTCTGATAATCTTTCAAATCATACTTTTTTCCCCCAGAGTACCTCTCTAGATGAGCTCTTAAAATCATTGTTAGAATAAGTTCTTTAGTCTCACAGTGTGATGTAAAATGGATGCCAAACATTTTGAGACTCATTCTTTTTTGGAAACAAATATCTGAATATCAAGTTTGACCTGAATTAATTTCAGGATCTCCTATAACTCAGCTTCATCACAGTATAATGTCCAATTAACAGTGACCACAAATTAGTTCCAATCTTCAATTAAACATCAAAGAGAAGGCAAGTGACAACTTATTTTACTTTTTAAATACTTTTTCCTCCCAACACTCTCATTCATTCAGTTATTTATCATAATATCTTCCCGAACATTCACCCTTTATTTACTGTTCTACTCCTAACCAAAGAATAAACTTGAGGACCTTTTGTTTCCAGTCCACCTATTCTTCTACTTTTATTTCTTCATTCCCTCAATTCTGTATCACAGAACTTCAGATAAAGTGGAACTCGCCTTTGAAACCAGGCAGGGGGAAGAAATTGAAGACTCAAAATTATCTTTATTAAGTAGGTCAGGAAATAAGTCTCAGAAAATTAAGAGAGTAATACATTTTATTGCCATTGATAAACTATAAATATATGATTATCCTGGATTACCAAATTAGAGACGATTTCAAGTAAAAAAAAAGAATATATGAATTTGTTGATGAAAAATGCCAAACTCTGTAAGATAGTTTAAAAGGTTTACTCTGAGCCATTTGTGAGTGATATGGGCCTGAAGCACAACCTTTAAAGGTTGTTAGAACAGGTATCCAAATGTTTGAATTACAGTTTGGCTTTATATATTTTTAGGGAGTTAGAGATATAAATCAATACATGTGAAGTTTACATTTTTATTGGTTGGCTCTGGGAAAGATGGATATTTCAATGTTGGGTGGGAGCGTAGAGGGCAAGGGATCTTGTAGGTCATAGGTAGATTTGATGCTGGGTAGTGTGGGTATGTGGTCTGTTGCTCCTCCATAAGTTCTTGATTTTGCCACTGGAAATAATTTCAGAGCAAATCCAAAGTATAGTTTAAGGAAGAATTTATTAGAAGAAAAAGAGTAATGCTCAAGGAAAAGCATGGGTGCTTGAAGAGAAAGGACATGTTGCTTGCCTTTGACAATAAGTTTTATATAATTGTACTAAGATAATTAACTAAGAGCAGAGGACTGCAGCTATCTGGCCACAAGTTTTGATTACCATCTCTCAAACTGTTAAGGTCACAAGAACCTTCTAAAAATAAAAGTTATTGACTAACTAGATTTGGGCTTTTTAAAAAGACACCATGTCTGTGTTTTGGGTAATTTCTTTTATTTATCATACTTGGTAGTTCCACATTCCAACCCACAAGGTGGTCAAGTCTGATGTACCCGGTCTGTCAGGTGAAGATCATGTATGGATAAAGATGTCTGAACACTTACCCTATTTTAATTTAGATCTGCCTGCAGGAAACTCATCTAAATCTAAGCTACACTGGCTAACTTGCTTCAGATTCAAAGATTTTCTTATTGGCAAATTGGTAGAAAGAGTTAACCTCTGTCTAAAGAATTTGAAATAAGTAAATGAAATGCTGTAAGTGAAGGCTGAGAAAGCCAAGATGCTTGGTACGTAGATGAAGGTTTTAAGTAGCAGGCTTCAGAGATTAGGTGGCAAATGTCTTCAAAGGTGCCTCATTTTTCAGGAGTCTCCAAAGAAGGAGATTATATAAAAATGTAAATTTCCCCAAGGTCATAAAATATTTTTTATTTATTTCTTTATCTGTCATGCTAGAGTGAGGTTGGAAAGTAAGCCATATTATATGGTGTTAATAAAAACTCATAATGAGACTTTATGGTTTGTAGGATATGACTCCTCAGGCCTCTTATTTAAGAATTTGGGAAGAGAAGGAAAAGATCAGAGTTTAGTCCTCAAATGAAATAAAATGTAGGCTTTATGCTCTTACTGCCTGTTCCCTTTTCATTTTGGAGCCTTCCAATGCAGCTTTCCATCATCATCTTCCTCTATTTTACTTCATTTATGCCTTCTGTAATACCTCAGAGGTTATTTATTTTATTCTACATAGTAGGAAATGTACAAGATCTCATTCTTACTTGCCTCCAGGAGCCTGAAGAGGGAAGCCAGAGACCGTGACTGTTGGAAATAGGCCCAGTTTTCTCAACCATCTTCCCAGGCACCTTTTTTTTCTATCATTCTTATGGTTTGCCCCTACATTTTCAGAAAGTGGGGTCCATGGAAGAGATGAGCCCCTCTACTTTTAAGAGAAGGTCTTATTATAAATCTGCCTTTCCTGGGTTGTCATTTGATCTTGATGTATTTCTCTGGCACTCTGGCTCTTGCAAGGGCAAGGAGGTAAGGCACTGAATCATCTCAAAAGCTTCTCTCCTTTTCTGCTTAAACTTTGAGAAATGCATTCTTATTCTGGTCTTCAGACTTGTGTGTAAAGAGTGTGCTCTCAATAGGCCTTTTATTGCTGGTACTATTGTTGGGGTAAAATGTAGAGACTTGGAAGTTGGCTTGGGTGAAAAAGAAGGAAGCCATGCAGCACCCTGCAGTGCCTGGACCTAGGTCACTTGAGCACAGGCAAAAGTAGTTGTCTATAAAGTTCAACCCTGCTCACAGGAAGACTGGACTGGGGATTTGTAGAAAGTCTTTTCTCACATTGAAGTTTTCTTTCCCACCTTGCTCAATCATCTGTGCATTGAACTGTCTCAAACATCTTGAGGAGAACAGAATTTAGAAGTTGGAGAGACATTTATCAAACCATCTTTAGACTTTCTGACATGACTTTAAATTATCTGGAGATTCTGAAATTGACTCCTGAATGCGTTCTTTAAAAACAAAATAAAAACAGAGGAAACATTAATATAATTCAACTATCCTCCCTGCATACCAAACCCATGGTCCTCAACGTGCAATATTGATTGAGGAAATTTTAAGGAATTTTAAATGCATTGCTTTGAATATATTTTAACAATTATTTTTAAAGTTTGTTTCTTCCTTTGCTATGGGTGATGCTACTTTGAAATTCATTTAAGAGGAAACATTAAAACTATGTAGGTCAAAAATATTCAGCTCTTACCAGGTTGGGATCTTGATTTTTGATATCTTGTATTGCTTTCTTCATAAATTGGAAATACAATGTAAATAAATCTGGTTTCAGTGGAGTTTCATATTTTGCAAGATTTTTCAGCATGTGAGCGAACATACTTTCCAATTTTAAGACATCTTGACGACTTTTATCTAATTACATTTGTCTGCCTGCAAGTACAATTAACTATGATTATTTTGGAATTAAATATAGAAAAGACTTGATCTTACAGAATATTGTACTAACAAGAGTGGGCTGTGAAAGCATTGTTCTTCATATGTTAATTTTTTTGTACTTAGAAGTATAAGGTGTTTTTTTTTATTGTCGTTTAGTTATTTATTGCCAGATAACAAGCTATTGCAAGTTTACTGATATAAAGTCAGAGACTTTTTTTTTTAATGCTCACAGATTCTGTGGGTTATTTAGTTAAAAGGGAAAAGTAGGAATGGTCTGCCTCTGCTCCATGATATCTGTAAGCTCAGAGGAAAAGAAGACTGGCTGGATGTCATTTGGATGGATGAGAACCAGAGGCGTCTGGAGACTTCTGCCCTCACATTCTAGTTCTTTATCTAGCCTGACTCAGCTACAACTATTGACTAAAGCACCTAAACAAGACCTTCTATATCACTTGGGCTTCTCTCACACAATAGCTGGATTCTTATAGGGAGCACCTCCAAAAAAGAACATAGCAGACTTCAAGAGAAGTGTCCATCAGGAGCTGCACAGTCAGTTAGAACCTGCCCTCAGAAGCCAAATAGCATCACTTCTGCCATATTCTATTAGTCAAGGCAGTCATAAGCCCACCCACAATCAGGGTGAGGGGATATAGTTTCCAACTCTCAACACAAGGAATGCCAAAGATGGTAGGAAAATGTTTTACACTCATCACTGTAGACATGATTGATTGGTTTGCTGCTCTCCAGAAATACTCTTATTTGTCCTTTCTTTATGGGGGGCCAGCCCCCCAAAAGAGATTTAGAGGGTCCCTGGAAGGTGGGGCAGCGTCGGCGAATATTCTGGAGAAATAAGGAGAAAGAAAGAGACTGGACTCTGTCTAGTGCAGAAGCCAATTCTGTAGTAGGGATAGATATTGAAAGAAAGATGGAGGGATAGATATAAAAAGGAAGAAAGAGAAAGAAGGAAAGTGGACAACCATTCAGTGAAATGAGCAGAAGCCATTTATTGGGACCAACCATGAGTCTTTTATCTCAAATTTTCACATGTTAAATCACAAGACTTTCACGTGAGCACAAGGCCAAGTAGGTGAGGCGCATCCCCCACCCACCAGGTGTTTCCTTAGGCATGAGGAAGGACAATCCCAATCAAATCACAAGACTTTTACATGAACACAAAGCCAGGTAGGTGGGGGGCGTCCCCCAACCACCAGGCGTTTTCCCAAGCATGAGGAAGGACAATCCCAAAGTTATCTCACTATTCCTCATGCTTGGTTTATATTCCTCAAAAGCAATATAACTGACTAAAATCCTAATACCTTTCTTATCTGTGCTAATTTTACCTGTACTATAAACAATTCTTAATTATGGCTTAAGCCAGTTCCTAAAGAATGTGACCCAGCCCAAAGTTTGAGCTGGGCCATTTCTGGTAACCCTAGATAATCATCTATACCATCTAACACTGGAAACAGCCCTCTAAATGTATATATTAATTTTACAAATATCTTTTTAAATCTTATAAAGAAGCTTGTATTATATATAAGGCTCCCAAATGTGATCTGAGTTTGAACTGTGTTAAGTTTAAAGCCGAAACCACAGTCTGTGAGAAACGGGAGCATTGGATCCCTAGAGTTAGCCATGCCTGTCATATTCTCAGAACTTCATGCTTAGATCATCAAAATCCCTGCCAGTGGGTAATGCTAAACAACAAAGAAAGGAGGAGGGAATGGGCCTTTAACTCCTGAACCAAACCTGGTGGTCTCAGGGTCCGCAGCCCACCTGGATCCCTAACGTTCAGGTGGGCCTCCATGACCGGCTCCCAACATTTCTTCACTCTAAATCAACAGTACACATTTGCAATATGGCTGCTCAATGTTTAAAAGGTATCTATAACCATTTATTTGCCTCAGAATGCTTTTGGTTGCAAATGACAAAAACTCTAACTCAAACTGGCTCAAACAATAAAGAAAATTTAAAATTTATTGATTAAGAAAACTGAAAATTCTAGTGGTAAGACAGGCTTCGAAACAGGGTTGTGTCTGTGACTCAACAGTTTTAAAAAAGCCAAAACAAAACCTCTTCCTCATTTTATTACTCTGCTGGTCTTGGTGTGATAATTTTCTTTTACATCCAATCTCCTCATGATTAGATGATAGCTGTCATGAGCTAACCCAATGCTCAACCACAAGGCTGTAGAAAACTGCATGAATTTCAATAGACTGGAACAGCAACAGCCACTTGCATAACCTTAAAACCATTAGTGAGGTCAGGGTTAAACTCTGACTGACTTAGATCATGTCCATCCTTGATCTAGTCTTGAATTCAAGGTCACTTGCATATCCTTAAAACAATTATTGAGGTCAGAGTTAAACTCTAACTGGCTTAGGCCATGTCCATCCTTGAACTAGTCTTGAATTCAAGAGGTATGGATTATGTCAGTTGACTTTAGAGTGAGAATATACAGGATCCCATGTCAATTTTGTGTATGCTGCTCAGTGGGATATGAGTGAGTTAGGTGCTGAGAAAGCAACCATAATTTCAATTTCATCTTGAAATATTCTCTGACAGCACTGTTATTTGACAAGAAGAGAATGGAGCCTTGGCATCACTAGCATCGTGGTTCAATGAGCTAAAAGGTCATAGTTTTATTTGTGTTTATTTATTAATACCCTGCCTTTGATTCGGGTCAATGTAATATTCAGAGCTCTTGTTGTTGGAAAAACCCCACTTGACAAACAAGGAGAAAATAGTCCTAGAAAGTGACTCTCAAGTTTGGTATTCTGTGCCATTGGGGAGTGGTGCAGAAGAGTCACTAGGTTTGTGAATGTTTGTGATGGGTGTATGTCCCTGTATGTGTGTGAAGAGACTGTTTCTTTGGATCAATTCTGACTTTTGCCTGAGAAAGTAGACTTTGCATCTGAGGCAATGAACTATTTTTTAAGTGCTCCTAGTATCTTCCTTTGTTTTTCAGAGTTGACATCGAATCTAATAATGTAGCCTCTTCTGCCAAGACTTTTATTAATTGTTTTCCACTACAAGTCAATGAAGCATGACAGGGTTATTGTCCTCATTTTGCAGTTGAGGAAATAGGGATGGAGGGTTAAGCAATTCGCCCAAGACTACACATCAAAGCAGGGATAGGCATTAGAAATCATTTTTCCTGGAATCTTGCCGCAGTACTTTTTAAAAAAGTAATTATGAATGTTTTAAACAAAAAGAATTAATCATAAATAAGAGACACTTGGGAACCCATTACTCAGCCTCAGGATTTTTGTAAGAAACAAATATTTACAGATAGAGTGAAATCTTCCTTTGTATCTCTCCTGGTTCCTACCCCTAGCTCTCCTCACCTCTGAGAAAATAAATACCCTGAGTTTGGTGTTTTCCATTTTCATAAACATTTTTACTCTGTATGTATGCATCCATAAAAATGTACAGTTTTGCACATTTAACTATATTATTGCCATTATCTTGTTTAGTCTTTCTATAATTTGCATTTTGCTCAATATCATTTTTGTTATATAGCCATGTTGACACATATGGTATTTGTTTATTCATTTTACATATTAAGTAATATTACATTGCACAAATGTATACTTGTCATTCTCTTTGTAAACACGTAAATGGAATTTTTTGACTGTTTAATATTATAAACAACAATGCAATAAACATTCTTGTAACCTCTGATTAGTTTCTTGAAACCAATTTGAATCAACAACTTATCCTCAGGGCGATAGGCATAGAGACCTAATCGCCCTGTCTAACTTTGGTTTAGGGTAATACAGGAATGAGTAGCAAAAGCAAGACTTATTGGTTATATTTATGTTTAGGAGATACAGTCTAAGCCTAAAACCAATCCATGTCCTACATATACCAGATTTTCAGTTCATGCATTAGGATCCGTCATTAAATATTAAAACCTCACCTGTTAACAAAGTGGTCATGACTGATGTTTCCTTCCCTGTACCAGGCCTGAATTTCTGTAACCTGCAGGATTTTTATCAAGTTGAAAAGAATTGGCTGCTACCAAAGTATTGGGTTGACAAGGAAGTGTTCAGAATAAAGTGCGTCTTGTCATTCTAGAAATCGAAATAGTGGCCTTGACATTTAATGAACATCAGAAAGACTTTTTTTCTAAGATGCAAACCATGGGAGAGGGTGTGAAATTTTTATGAGACATCATATCTATTCTAAAGCACTATCTTTATGGGGTAGGAATGGGCAAAGTATATCTATTCCTGGCTTGATTTGCATTTAGGAATCCGATAGCATCTTTAAAATTGCTTATGCAAAAATTTCATGTCAACCATGAAATAATCATTTTGATAGACCGTTATACTTTTTTCTGGAGTCTCAGCATTCTGAAGAAGGTACTCCATTATGTTAATAGCAGAGCATTTTTTATTTTGTAGTACCACCAATTGTGGAGATAACAGCAAAGATTTGGGAGAAATTTTTGGTCCAGGAGTTGGGAGATTAAGTTTTAGGCTTGACTCTTCCTTTGACTATGAGCCTTTTGAAAAAGTTTCTTAAGCATTCTGGACATGAGTTCTCCAAATCAGCGCTTTGCAAATTTTTAATGTTGATGATATGAGTTGTTAATACTTTTGGTGTGTTGGAATGATAATTTTTTAAAAAAAGATGCACTAGAAGAAAAAATATTCAGGGTACAGAGAGTAAGGGCAAATATTATTTCTTAAAATGTTTGTTACAGAGGTGTGTATGTGTGTGACTACTGTGAGATATTATGTAAACATTTTTCTTTTTGAAAAAATTGAGGTATTGTTTGAGAATTAAAGATTGTGAATATTCAAAGTGTACAATTTGATGATTTAAATATTCACCATAACCAAACTGATTAATATATTTTTCACCTCAGATATCATTTTCTTTGTATGTGGTGAGAACATCTACACTCTTAGCCAATATCAAATGTATAACGAAGTGCTGTTAATTATAGTAGCATTGTTGTATACTAGCTCTTCAAAGCTGTTTATCTTGCATTAAAGAAAGCTTCTTATTTTGTATTGCTTTCAAACATGTTTGAAAGTCATTTGTACAAGCTGACTTCAGAAAGGAACCCAGGGACCTTCTATATAGGATTAAGTTAAGCCCCTCTTTAAAAGTCATCAGTTGCTCCTTTTTCTAGGATGAAGCCCAGATTCCCCAGCATAGCAGAACAGGGTTCTCTTTCATGAATCCTGCCCCTGGGACCATCCACTCCAAGGACTGTGTGAACTACACACTTCCTGTTTCTACAGTACAGTCTCATGCTTCCTTGCCTCTGCTGATATTTTTCCTTCAGTCTCAAAGGCTCTTGGTAGCCACAAAGCATTTTCTTTGCCACATACCCACTATGCTTGTAGAATTGCCTGCTCCTTCCTTTGGGCCCCAGTGATGTATGTCATAGCCCACAGTATACTTTCTTGCACATAATGGTAATTTAAATATTAAATATCTATCCCACCCTATTAGATTGTGGAAATTTTGAAGTTGGGTCTTTATATCGTAAGAATTTAGGTTCTTTGCTTTTCTCTTGTGTTTACTCTGTTCTCCATTGCTTTTAAAATAACTATTAAAAGGCATGGTGGCTTGTACCTAAAGTCCCAGCTCCTTGGGAGTCTGAGGCAGAAGGACTGCCTGAGCCCAGGAGATTAAGACGGTGGTGAGTTGTGATCATGTCATTGCACTCCAGCATGGGCAGCAGAGTAAGACTCTGACTCTGACATGTTCTTTTCAAATGATATAAAAAGGCAGTTAACAATTGAACTAAATCCTACAACCTAAAGTTGACCACTATTAATAGCTAAACCAATGTCTCCCTCTTCCTGTATATACACACAGAGAGAGGCCAACATAGGCACACACACACACACACACACGCACACACACACACACACACACACACGAGTAAATTCATTTATTAATCTGACCACTTTTTCCTTTCAACAATGTCAAGGACACTTTCTGTGTCATATATATACCTCACATAATTTTTAATGGCTGCTTATAACTCTAATTTATGGATTACCCTGGTTTGTTTTGGTTGCCATTTATCAACATTAAAAGCAGTGATAGTGGACCTGACTTCTTCTACCTTGTATGCCAGGACTATAAATTAAAATGCACTAATTGTCCTTCCCTTCTTTGATTAGCCGCAGAGTCCAGGGCTGGTTTTATAACTCCCTGCAAGAAATCCCACATTTGACTTCCTTTTTTAAAATCTTTTTATCGTTAGAATTCTTGTATATGAGAGACTCTTCTGCCTAGCAATGTGATGTTTTTAGTCAAACTTTCTCTTTTTATGAGAATCATCTGTAGCTACAAAGTAAGGATTTGATTTTGACAGTTTTCCTTTTAGGAACTAATACAGTGGAATTGTGCATTTATTTTATATGAATATTTTGAATCTCAACTCCCTAAAACAAAGCATATATCTGAAATGTACCCAACCTGTCTCTAATCTGTGGTCATAAAACCCAAGATGAGGTACGATTGTTTTCGACGGGCATTTCCACTTCTACTCTTTGGTAGATAAAGATCACTAGTATAGTTCATTGGGATACTTTCTCTATTCTCTGGAGCTAAAGACAAGAACTACTTAGATATTTTATTTTGCTAAAATGAAATATCTGGTACAAATTTGGAAAGTACAAAACCTCATTATTACTAAGGTTCATTTGCATCCATTTTTTTGTGATCTGAATCAGGATTATGTCATAGCTTTCTTCAGTGTCACTGGGTAACCCAAGTATAGTCCACGGTTCCTATGTATTTTCTCCTCTGTTTTTTAATCTCAGAGCTCTCAGGAATTTATCTCTCAGTTTGTGGATTCAAGAGTAGAGTATATTTTCACACTAAATAGCACTCTAAATAGCACTCACTTACAAAACCTTTTTGTTTCTCTCATTGTATCCTAACCTTGAATCCCATCTCCCCAATTGTCAAAGTCATTTGTATCTTAATGTGTGTTGCCTCAGGCTTTAATATAAGATGTATGCCACTTAGTACCCTTGCTTTAGTTATTATATGTAGATATCTGAGAAACCAGTGTCATCTCCTGCGCCCTACCTGATTATCTTAAGCCGTTAACTATTGTCTTATGTTTTTTCCTCTTTCCATGTCTTATCTGTGCTCCTTTATACCAGTGCTTCTCAACCAGGATAGCTTGTTCAACCAAGGGACATTTGTCAATGTCTGAAGACATTTTTTATTTCACGGAAAAGATGCTACTGGCCTGTAAGCAACTGAAGTCAGGGATATGGCTAAACATTCTATAATGCACAGTTATAGTCCTCTACCTGCGACAATATGTTATCTGATTCAAAATGTTAATAGTGCTGAGGTTGAGGAACCTTGCTGTATAGAAACTGAGTTGGCAGTTTTATCTGAACTTTCAGATTTCTTCTACCTCCAAGATGTTCAATTTAATACAGACTCCTGATTCAGGCTAGCTACTCAGTGGCAAAAAAGAAAAAAATTAAAAAAAAAAAGAAAGTTATATCTCATGACATCTATATCTTATGCTTTGATTAACATAAGCCAGGACTCAACATTGTCTTCAAAAAGGTTATAGTACTATATGACCAGCTGACATTATCACAGTTATACAGACCAGGGAATGAGGGAAACATAAGCATATTTTCAAGTAAAGAATAAAAGTGGGGGGACTGGTAAGTATGATTATTCTCAGATACTCTCTGCTCCAAATGACATTTGTTTTTATAAAAGTTCCATCTGCAAATAAATATGTTGAAGAAATCTTCATGGGCAGCTTAACATCAAAACTGTTTCATTTTTCTTTTCCTTTCTCTCCCCCCTCCCACCTTTAGACATTTCACATTTTCAGGAACACAATGATTTAAAAGGATTGCTAGAAAATCTGCAACAAAACATCCAAGCCAAAAAAAGAAAGAATGTAGAAATTATGTGGCTGGCTGCAACGGTAAGCACACTCTCATGTCAAATCTTATTTCCTGCCTCCTCATAACCAGCAAGCATCATTAGTTTTCTGCTCTGTAGGGTCCAACCTCTGCACTTTGAGTTACCAGATGCCATCTCCATTATCCAGAGGATTAGGCATTTTCGCTCTTGTTTGTAATTTTATCAATAGACTAGAATGTAAGACGGAGGAAGATGTACTCAACAAGAAACAACCTTAATCATTGGCTCATCTTATCAACCCTGAATGTGTTTGACACTTTGAGGTTAAAATGAAGTGTCTGCAATTTTCTTGATACTGTAGGTTGTAATGCCAACTGCCCATATCAACCAGGATTTTTAACTGCTGCTCTGGAGACATATGGTTTCAATAGAATGTGGTTCTCAGATCTCTGACTCACAGCTCTAGTAAGGCTCCTGGACATATTGTTCTGTTAATGAGTTTATAAATGCGTTTGTTAATTTAGATATTGACATAGAATTTCTTACTGGTGGATTGCTCGTACATCATGAGCTATGTTTTGTATAGTTCTTTCACACTTAATGGCACCCTTAGGGTGGAAGATCTGCCTGCTTTCCTACCCCAGGTTTCTACAAGAGTTAGGCAAAGAGACATAACTATATTTTTAAGCTTTTCCCTACCAACAACTGTTGAAGGATAGCTCACATAAATTTAATAAATGCTCAAAATTCAAACCCAAAGATCCTTTCATTAAAAAAAGCATCCTTTCATCAGGAAAGAAACATACTGAAGATCTTTATGATAAACACTATGTTTGCGATTTCTGCTGTTACTCTTATAATTTAGAGCTCAGGATAATGAGGCTCCTAGCATACTCTATTCCTTCTGTATCAATAGTATCTAAACCAGAACCACTTTTTTCTTCTGTGCTTCAATTATAATCCAGTATTACTTACTTTCTTCTGGGAAAAAGGAATGGATAATTTACCATGAGACTCTATAACATAATTTACTGAGAGCAAGGCAGAGGAAAGCTGCTTTAGTTTCCCTTCATGCCTTCTCGGAGCCCCAGGGAGGAACATCAAAGGTAACGATATGAAATGTTGCTTTCAGGCAGCTCGTTCACCTTGGTTCCATTTAGCAACATACTGCATTACAAGAAGTTTGTTTTTAATAGTTCTTTCCCCAGTGTGGCTGTTCTTTATATCTTGAAAGACTACTATGGTTGTTAATTCTAACAAAAATTTCATAATGGTAGGTCATAAATTATGTTTTCTACTTTATAAAATAATAGCGTGAAGGTAGTTTGATTATTTACCAAGGCTCTCTGACAATTTAGCAACATTATATACATATTGTGAAGTTATGCAAATGAATAAATTAAGATACACACATGCAGACACAAATGTGTATTTTCTCTTGGTATATGCAATTTCCCATTAGAATATATTAAAACATTTTAATATAAATCCCATAAATTTCTAAAATATTTTTCTGAAATGCACATATTGACCAACGGATGGTTGTATTTCTGTAATCTGATACCTCAGTTTCAATATCCCATTTGTAAACCACAAACATTAACAATACTCTTAAAATGAAATATAGAAACTCCTTTGACATTTTCCAAACATTTTTAATTTTTGTTCCTGTTAAATTTTCCTCTCTTTTAAAAATCTACTTAATGAAGTACTCCTTTTGTTAATGTTACATTTCAATTAGAATGTTACATGTTATCTTGATTGAATTTAAAGAGTAAAAATGAGGATTTAAAGAAGCCAAATGCCGATTAAGTCTGTTAAATCACATTTGTATAGTTCAAGCAATGTAGAAATACAGAAATTAAGATCCAACTTGTCTACTCTGATAGAATTGTCCCTACCTCCACTTGATTTTAAATTTAGAATACTAAATGTTTGTATTATCCTAATACTAGTAGGACAGGTGATTACAGTAGGAACGATACATTTTAAAGAATATCAATTGCTTCTAAAAATCATATCTCATAAGAAGCTATTACTGTCTATTTTATGACCATGAATATAGTCAAGATTTTTTTTTTAATGAAATGCTGCTTATTTGAAAGGACTAGAGTTTTCTAGGTATAAAAAGATAATGTGGTAAAATCATACCATCACATTTTTTTGTCACTTATATTGGAAATAGAAAGTACCAAAGGTCTAAATTAACAGGGATGTATACAGCCTAGTTTTAGTATCAGAATCTCAATTAAAAACAAGATAAAAATCCTTGATAGCCTGTGTTATTATATCTTCTCCCCAAAGTAGACAACTTAAAAAGTTTCCTTGATGATAAATAATAAAGCAGTCTTTCATGACATCACATTTGGTTTATTTTAAGCACACATTGATTATTGATTAGCATGGTGATGCTGTTGCTGATTATTGATATCTCCTATCAGAATCCTACCATGAGTTGGAAGAGAAAGAAATAGAGTAATTCCTCTACTAACCATAAGGCAATGAGACGAGAGTATTGCTGCTCAGTGATTCTTCTCTGACTTAAATCAGAAGAACACAAAGAAATCATTGTAGAAAGAAGCAGAACATAACAAAAGTTAAAGTACTTGGTTCTTGAACCTAGGTGGAACTATATTTGCATCCTGGTTCTTCTTTGTTGTGTTCAAGTTACCTAACCAACCTAAACCTCAGTTTCCTCATCGGCAAAATGAGAACAATTATATCTTCCTCTAAGGTTCCTATGAAGTTCCTTCAAATAGCAAATCTATATGAAATGTCTCAGCGTTGTACCCGGTGCACAGTAGCTGCACAATAAACAGTGGCTAGCAACAAAACCAAGACTAGGCTCCTTAAGTGTAAAATAGAGAATGTTAGCTATTTAGGATTCAAATCAAGTGTCTGAGCGAAGGAAGATAAGTTTCTCCCCACTTACAATGAAGTTGTTTCTCCTGAGCTGCGATAATCATCGTCATCCAGGGCAGACCTGGTACCCTGCCGGATAGCGCTGCTTTCTCTGCTGGATATTTTACATCTTGTGTGACTTCGACAGTCCCACACTCATGTACCAAGAGCTAAATAAATTAGGTGCATTCCACTGGCTTTTGAAATGAAAAAGTCATGCTTTTACCTTTGATGGGGCCGATGGAGCCTATCGACTATCATAAAATAGTGTAAACCTAAAGTCATATTCAGTGTGTTTAGACTATAAGTGTTTGAGGAGACCAGCACTTTACAGTCACCCACAAATGAACAGTAAATGTTTTTACATGTGTGTTACAGATTTGCCGCAAACTAAATGGTATTCGTTTCACCTGTTGTAAAAGTGCCAAAGACAGGACATCGATGTCGGTGACGCTTGAGCAGTGTTCAATCTTGAGAGATGAACACCAGTTGCACAAGGACTTCTTTATCCGAGCGCTGGATTGCATGAGAAGGTATCCCATGTGTCTTCAGCTTGTTCTTGTTTAATGGCATTTTGAGTTTTTAAGTTTTCTAATTCAAAATACACATTTTACTGGAGGACTTAATATTTGGATCTTCACTGTATTTCTATGGCTTATAGCACATGACATGAGAGATAAAATAATTTTATCTCAACCTGTATAATGATTTTATCTCTATCTATATTCCGCCTACTCATTTTGGGCAGTAAAAGAAAATGTGGCTGTGCACACATTGGATAATACGCATGATTATATATGCTAATGTATTTCATCATCTCATCAGCTCAAGTTAAAGGGCCCTAAAAATTTCATCTATAACACTTGAAGAACAAATTTTCTTGACATAGAAGTAGTTACCAGTATGTGCAAAATAAAACTAGGTCATTACCCAAACAAAGCCTTTTCAAATTGCAACTAAAAGAGACCCATGGCCTGCAGGGTCTTTGGGTCAGTGACCTCCATCCCAAAATGATTTTCATGCCACTCATCCTAAAGATGGGACGACACTGATACTTTAAAATAGAGAATTAATCTCGTTGCTCTGCCGACATTTAAGATGCTATGCCCGAAGTCATGTTTCTTGATTCATTTCCACAGTAATTAAATCTAAAGTCTAAGCCATAATGGGAAAGAAAAAGTGCCTCATTCACAATGTCTATCAGCAAGGACACACGTTAATTAAAAAGTTCAGCGAAATTGTCGCTTTGCTGCAAAGACTAGCTCAGAAGCACACTAGGAAGTGTGAGACAGGCTCCCATTCCCAGAAAGCAGTGTCATGTGATGCACTGGAGACAGCTGCTTCTTATCTGGCATGCCATTAGGCTTCCACTTTTCTTTTTAACTGCTGCAGTCTTTCAGTGGAGATGCTGACGGTTTTTTGTGCGTGTTCTGTGCCTGCGTGTTTTCTCACTAATGAGAGGTTTCTGAAATCCTCTGTTTTACCCCATTTCATGTATCTTGGCATTTTCATTGTTCAGTGGAGTTCTATCATAATTTTTTGATAAATGTGTAAGGATGTCTTGGAGGCCTGACATGAACATCTCAGCCATAGAAAACACAGTTGGTTGATATAAAAAAGTTCTTTCAAAAATAATATCTCAGCACTAAGGTGGAAAATACAGAATCCAAGTATGAAACCTTCTAATGTGCAGAAAAAGAGTATAATTATCAGTATGTGTGGGACAAAGACGCCTGGTGAAGGGAGCGAGAGCATCTCATAGGAATAAAGCAAGTTAGCTAACAAATCTTCTGGAATGAAGTTGGTACCTATTTAAGGTAAAGAGAAGAGAGGACCCCTAAATTAGAAAGACAATTCTTCAAACAGGTAAATAAAGAATATATCTGTCCTACACATGTGAAGCTGTACAATGACACAGTTTGGTACTGTATAAGGTTGTTCAGAAGTGACGTCATAGATGCAACACATTTGCTCAAGACATAAGGGGGTTCATTTTTGAATTATTAAATAAAGAAAATTAGTCTAAACTCTAGAGGTGTTAACTTCTATATCCCCAATGCACTGGTGATCTTCTTCTTTGTTTGGTTTTGGGTGTTTGTGAGAATTGTGTGAGCGCGTGAGGGTTATTATGCATGACTGAATTTAAAGAAAATAAGATGTGTTCACTGCTTTCTGTCTTACAACACAAGCTCATAGGTTTATATGCTCTGGCAACAGAACAGAAGAGAGAAGAGCCTGGGGCTTGGGAACCAGTTGGGTTGGAATCCAGGCAATAGGACACACTACCCATAAGCAATGTAACCTCTGACTGCAGCTTAGGGTTTTAAGTAAGTTAGTCAAACTCTTGGAACCTCAATTTCCCCATTTGTAAAACAGTCATGATAATAGTTGCCACTTTTTAGGAGTGTTTTGAGGATTAAATAAATTGACATATATAAAGTAGTTAGAATGTTTGGCACATAGTAATTACTACATAACGTTGTTAAATAAAAAATAAATATTGCAGGTCATTATAACATTCTGATCTTCCAGGTCCAATAAAATTTAGCTAATTATGATCCTTGTTGTTTGATGACATAAAGTTGGACTCCAATACCTATATTAAAGTGTCCTGGTAACTCTTGTAAATAAAGTTTTTAAATGAAATGTTTTATGAGAGGGGACCCCCAAAAACCTGAATTACCTTTTGGAGGCTGAGCCTCTTATAGTATAGGCTTCCCCTGATAGGTAAGTGTTCTAGGAACCCATTGGCATCAGGGTACCAGCTAGTTGCTGCATTTGACTTCAGTGAATTTTTTTTTAGAGATTCTTTCAACTCATTTGCCCACTTCATAATGGGTGATTTAGGTGTGCAGGGGCCCACACTGCGCTGCATGTTCAGCAGTTTTTGACCAGAAATGACCTGATCCCATGCTTCATTCTCCCTATTCACCAGATCTCACTCTGATCGACTATTTTTTGTTGTTGTTGTTTCCCTGGATGAAAAAAGTCCTCAAAAGGAAACAATTCACTGATGTGGAAGAGGTGAAACAAAACTGGCAGAAGCACTAAAAATCATCCAAATTGACAAGTTCGAAAACTGTTTTGAGCAGTGGAAAAAGCGTTTCAATAGGTGTATTGCATTAAACAAAGAGTACTTTGAAGGTGACCGAAGTTTAAACGTGTAAGAATAAAGACACAATTTAGCTGGGCATGGTGACTCATGCCTGTAATCCCAGCACTTTGGGAGGCGGAGGCAAGAGTAACACCTGAGTTCAATGGTTTGAGACCAACCCAGGCAACATAGCGAGACCTTGTCTCTCCCATAAATCAAAAAAAAAAAAAAGTTAGCCAGGTGTGGTGGCTTGAGCCTGTGGTCCCAGCTACTTGGAAAGCTGAGGTAGAAGCTGCATTCCAGCCTGAGCAACAGAGTAAGACTCCAACTCCAAAATAAAATAAAATAAAGACAAATTTTAATAAATTCCAGTTTGTTGGTGTCCCCCTTTGTACCTATTTAAGAAAATAAGCTCTTTAAATAGCACTTTTAAAATGTGCAAGTGTTTATAAATGCTCTGCTAATTACGGAAGCATTGCATTAATTAAAGTAAGCCTGGATAGGTTTTTTTTCTTATAAACTTTTTTTTAATGTTAATGTGTATTATGGCATGCCCTTGCAAATAATCATAGCATTTAGGAATTCGCCTTAGAAATTTTGCCTTTTAAATAATGAAATTGAGCTCTAGAGAGTGTTTGGCAGCAACAGCTTAGAAAATATTAGCAGCAGCACTAAAAGTAGGTCTTCTAGTTATACTGTAATGTTATTTTCTTTGTACCAAGTGAAACAAAATACTGTCACTTAAAGTTTTTTTACAATTTACTTCAAGTCTGTTAGTTAAACTGTGTCATTTTTAAAAATGTTATTTTAGAAATTCAAGACTATTGGTAAAACCAGAGAGGTCTGCCCAAATCTTGACACCTTTAAGAGACAACTCCAGCACTAGAATTGAAACTCTTTAATTTCTACCTTGTCTATCTTGCTCACTATTGTATCCAGGCATCAAGCACAGTGTCTGCTCCAGGGTAAAATAAATATAAATAGTGATTGAATAAGTTAATAAAAGTTCACATAAGAATTCATTCTGTTGCCTTCTGCTTTGCAGAACTGTGTAGCTTCATCCTTTTAAAAAAAAAAGAAAGACTGAGGCGGAAGGATTGCCTGAGCCCAGCAGGTTGATGCTGGGGCTGGCCTTGAATGTGCTACTGCACTCAGACTGGGTGACAGAGCGAGACCCCAACTAAAAAAAAATAAATTGTGTTTCCAGTTATGTTTTGAGAGAGTGATTATGCTTACTTTTATGTTTAAACCTTGTATCCTAGGGTCACTACTGTGTCAGTGTACCTTGGTGGTCAGGCAATGATTGGTAAGAGGGTGTGCTCAAACAACTCAGTCCAGTAAGGCTTCCAAACTCTGCTGAGACATGTGTTGATGGGTTGGGAGCACATTCAAAGTTCAGAAATTTTCGAGTCTACCCTACGTTTTATTTACTCCAGCCCATTAGGTCTTCCGGATCAGCCAGGAATGTGTGGAAGCTTATCAAGGCCTGCCATGTTTCTCTCATTTTCTAGATCTCTCTGGTAAATTTCTGGCTAGTCCACTGGTCTGGAGCATGGCCCAAGTGGGACTGCAGTCTCAGGGCAGCCATGAGATTGGCTGTTAGCATTTGTTTACCACCAAGAACACTAGGGGTTTTTCCACTCTCCATTTCAAATTCAATCAGGCCTCTCTCTGGGCAGCCCCACCCTGAAAGAACTTGACCTAGAAGGGCAGGAAGGAAGCAGTGCCAGGCAAGACCTCCAACCATTCCTCCCTGTTCTTATCCCATGTATAATCACTTCTCTACTTAACTCTGATTGATTACCAGGGTCCTAAAATGCTGGCTTTGATAATACTTTGTAGTTTAAGAGTTTTTTTAGAGGAAGGCAATGTGCCTGGCTCCTCACTCTGCCATCTGGAAGGTTCCACTCTCCAGACAATGGTTTTAAAATGAACATCAAAACCACTTCTGGAACTTAAAATAAAAAAAAAAAAAAATGTTTGATTGGAGAGTCCAAAAGGTGAGCGCTTAGGAAGGGATGAGGGATGAGAAATAACTTGTTGGGTACAATGTTCACTCTGCGGGCGATGGGTACACTAGAAGTTCAGACTTTTTCTTTTTCTTTTTTTTTTTTTGAGTTGGAGCCTCACTCTGTCGCCCAGACTGGAGTGCAGTGGTCGCTCCCAGCCACCGCAGCCTCGACCTGCCGGGCTCCGGCGATCCTTCCTCCTCAGCCTTCCGAGTAGCCGGAATTACAGGTGTGCGCTACCACGCCTGGCTGATTTTTTTATTTATTGCAGAGATGAGGTCTCGCTGCCCAGGCGGGTCTTGAACCCGCGGGCTCAGGCAATCCACTCACCTCAGCCTCCCAAAGGCGCGGGATTACAGGCTGAGCCACCGAGCCCGTCTAGACTTTTTCACTATGCAACGTATCCATGTAACAAAAATGCTCTTGTACTCCCTAAATCTATGTTTAAAAATTAAATCAAGATGTAGTTAAAGTTATCATCTTAGATTTAGTTTATAATAAAAACAGCATATCCTCTATGAAAAAAATACATATGGATTATAATTGAGAAGATCTGAGATGGCTCAGGGATCTAAATTTTTAAAGAACTTGCAAATATTATGAGGCACAACCCTGATTTTTTTTTAAAAAGTTGTTTAAAGATATTTTATTTTTATGCTTTTGAACTTATTGCCATTTTTAGTTTTGTTTAACATCAATTCGTTTTACCCTTGAATGATTTTATTACTCTGTCAGGTTGTTTCTGCTGGATTTCTTAAATTTTACGTTCACTAAGGTTATAATATCACTCTTTTTTTTTACTTTTAATTTTTCCTTATTCATATTAAGGATTTTCTATTATATCGTGCATATCTCTAAAGCAGTTTCAAATTTTTACAATGAGCAAAAAGTTATAGATAATAATAAATGTAAAAAGCCCCGTCTAGTTGCTTATTCAGAAACCCCCTCACCAGAATAAATTCCATGAAGGAATTCCATGTAGCTCATCCATTTTTAGGGATTTTGGTTTTCATTTGTTCAAGGTTATTTCCAGTATCTAAAACAATGCCTAGTGAAGTAGGTTGTCAATTAATATTACATAAATACACAAATACATGAATGACAGAAATTTCTGAAATGTTCAGATCCTATGTATTTGGCAGTTTTGTACATACATAGGCATTTGAAATTAAGCATATAAAATCATCACTTAATTGTGATATACTTACATGCAGGTCTGCTTTATTTAAACTGGATTTAATTGAAATCAGTATTGATTTAAGGGCTTTCTATGATAAGACTATAAGCCTTGCATATCTTGCTTTTCCTTGAGTTTTGAAATATATGCGTCTTCTGTGACCATCTTCAGCAGAACTTTATGCAATGGTGGCTGAATAATTCACAGATTTTTTTTTTAAAGGAAGAATGCAGTATCAGCATTCAGTTGAATGAATCTTTATTGATAGCCAAGAGGCTTCTTGTCCCAATGAATTTGCAGAAAGCATTTTTAGTGGAACCTTTCAAACTTATACTTGATTAGTAGATATTTAGAATTAGACAGTTAAAAGACACAATAAATTTGACTGGATTCTAAAATGTTAGTTTTTGCAAAAAATAATTGTTTGGGGTTGGGTGTGGTGGCTCACAACTATAATCCCAATTATTTGGGAGTCCAAGGTGGGAGGATTGCTTGAGCCCAGAAATTCAAGAACAGTCTAGACAACATAGTGAGAATTTGTCTCTACAAGAAAATAAAAATTTTTAAAAAATGCTGGGCTTGGTGGTGTGCACTTGTAGTCCCTACTACTGGGGAGACTGAGGCAGGAGGATCACCTGAGCCCACGAGTTTGAAGCTGTGGTGAGTCATGGTTGTACCACTGCACTCCAGCTTGGGCAGCAGAGTGAGACCCTGACTCAACAAAAAGCATTTTGGGAAATGTAATGCTCTATAAAGCAAATTAAAACAAAAATGTCATTGCATTGGTATTGTCCTTAACAGGAACTCTGGGACTATGTGTGTAGACATAATGTGTCACCATTGCTAAATTGTTTGTCATTTATTTTATCTTATGCTACATTACTCTCTCAGTCATTCTCTAATAGCTCCTTAAAATTAGGGTAGTTGATATGCCATTAATAAGATGAATCAGAGTAAGTTTCAGTCTATACCTCTGTATCACCCTTATGATACAGAGCTATTATCATTCTATTTTAGTAAATATTTAATTCATAAGAGGGAGGCTGGAAGGATCATCAGCTTTATTGAGTTTTATTATCTTATTGAATATCACATTCTCAACATCTTGCATCTGCAATTTGGCTCTTGGCGGAAACATAATTTATGAAATGATCTGCTCTCTATATAAGTGACCCTTAACCCATTGATGTCAGAAAATTGTATTTATTATGACTTACTCCCTTGTAGGGCTCACATTGGAATAATGTAGTTTGTCTGCTGTTAAAATAGAAAAGTTTCTTTCTTCTTTTTTCTTCTTAGTCTTCTTTCCACTTGACCTTACTTTTCTTTAGCTTTGATTGTACTAGTTGGAGAAGAGCTGCTACTGTTTCATTTTATATCCTATTTCAAATGTTAAAGAGAATTAATTATAAACATTGTAGACATAGGTAATTGAAATGTACAGTTATATTCTTGACTCTGTGAAAGGTATCTGTTAGTTGAGGACATCATGACTGAGAACAATTTCCCCATTATTGTTAAGTATTTTCTCCTCCCTTGGGAATTTCAGTGATGTGTTTGCTACTTCAATCCATATGGGCAGCAAACAACAGGAATAGCCCCAGATGGAGTCACCTCCATCCTAGGGTGGCTAATGATAACATGGAAACTGACACTATTTAAAATATTTTTGCTTCAGCTGAATGAAGGTAAGGTGAAAGATACTACAAGTTATACACATCCTTAGAAATCAAGTTGGAGCAGGTATCTTTTAAGGAGACACCCACAGATGAACTACCAGAAGAGAACTGATCTTACTGGAGAAACCAGAGTGGCCTACAGTGAACTTTCAATGTCCTGAACAAACTTTATGTGCTGATTTCAGAGGATCTTTTTCCTATATTCATGAGTGACAAGACATATTGCCATATTATTCTGTTAGTAGAGAAATAGTAATTTTGAGGTCTATTTCTTTTCCTGGATTTGTTTTGTTTATAGTATTTGTTTTCCAGTCCTAATAACATGAGACCCTGTGAGTGTAGCCACTATCATCGGAGTAGCCACTAACTTTAGACATACCTTTCTAAGTCACTTCTTTCAACTCTTGAAGTTATTAACTAAAGGCCTAGACATAGAAGTATAGGAAACATTTTTGAATGAAACTTTTGTAAAAATTTAATTGGCGCAGCCTGTAATTCCAGTGCTTTGGGAGACTGAGGCAAGTAAATTGCTGAGCCCGCGGGTTCGAGGCCAGCGTGGGCAACTTGGCAAGAACTCGTCTCCACAATAAATAAAAAATTAGCCAGCCATAGTAGCACGCTCCTGTAGTTCTGGCAGCTTGGAAGGCTGAGGTGGAAGGATTGCCGGAGCCCAGCAGGTTGCTGGAGTGGGTGTGAGCGTGCCACAGCACTCCAGTCTGGGCGACGGAGTGAGCTGCCAACTCAAAAAAAAAAAAAACAATTAATAACATCAAATAAAATATAGATGATTCTTACTGAAACAAATCAACTTAACTTCTGCTGCAAATATATGTTTTTAAATTCAGGTAGACCTGGGGTTAAGCTCTGATTCTGATGCTTAATTATCTGTGCAATGTTAGACACGTTAATTCATCCCAAGGCCTCATTTTCCTAATCTTAAAACTAGGGCTAACATTGTCTCTCTTGTAGGCGTTGTATAAAATAACTTATTTAAAGTGTGCACCCACTGGGTGCTCTGCTTGGTAAATGTAACCCTTGCTCTCTACAGACATGCACCCCATCTCTGTCTATCTTGCTTATTCTTTTCTTATTCTATGTGTTTCTATGAAAGTGCCTCCTTGGATATTCCAGAATTGAGGGATTTTTTTCCTTGGCTCCAAGGACTTAAAAGAAAAGTCTTAAGATTAACGCTTGGTCTCCCAAAGGCTTAAGCCATCTTTCAGTGACTATGGGCTAGAAGGTTTGGAAATCTTGCTAGAGCCCTAGTAATAGCACCAGGGAATCTAGGAGCAGCTAAGCATAGCATAGGGGTTATTGCTCATCTGGAGTCCGCAGAGAGCAATACTCTGCACTCAGTTGGTGTAACTTACGAATGTCTAACTCCTAATGCCCACAGATTTTATCAGCAAGTTAGAATGTTCTGTAAATGATATGTCAAGAGGTGAACTTGGGCAAATAGGTCATTAACAGACTATGTCATCATCATTTTCATAGTCAAAATATCTTTTTGAGTATCTACTTTGGCAGAATAAAAGGGAGAAAATAAATTTGTAATAATAGCCACTAACTGTTAATGAGTACTTACTATGCACTAAGAACTACACTAAGTATCTTATAAGGGCAACCTTTGTTAATCCCCACAAGGACGATATGAGATGGATGAGACCACAAGCATAGGAAATGTTCATTACTAGAGTGGTTCAGAGGATAAAAAGAAACACTGTGGCTTGGGGGTGTCCTGGGGGAAATAGAATTTGAACTGTGTCCTGAGGATGAATAAAATTTAGGTAAATAGCAAAGAGGAGTTAGGAAGATGTGGACTAAGTGGTTAAAACTAAGAGTAGAGTATATTCATTCATCATACTTGTCAGGTGTTTGTTTACAAAAATATTATCATAATGTGTGTCTCACCTAACCAATTATTTTCTTCAGTTGATATCATATTTTGGAAATCTGGGTTTATACATGAGGTCTAATTATCGCTTTCCAATAGATGTGCAATATCTATTTATACTTGTATAAATAGACCACAACTTATCTATTTCCTTGTTTAATTTTAAGTTGTTTCTGATGTTTTGCCATTATAAACAATAGTGTAATAGACATTCTCACATGTATATCCATGAATACAAGAATGAGTTTCTCTAGTATGCAAACTCATAAATAGAATGGGTGGTAAAGTATTAATATTTTTTTTACTAGATGCTGCCAGATTGCTTTTCCAAATCGCTATCCTAATTTACAAGCCATGCACATGTTCCCATTTTTCTACATGCCCCAATATTTGTACTATAAGAATTTTTACCAGTTGGGTCCATAAAAGCAATTTCTTGGTTTAATTTGTATTTTCCTGGTATAAGATTGAGCATCTGTCTATACATTGATTGATCATCCTCATTTCCACTCATCTCACATTTAAGGTTTCATATATTGAGGTTTTGCATATAACTGCAAGTTAAGAAATAATTTCAGTATTTATAAACCACTGGTCTATTGTGTTTAAGTTTAGAGCAAAGTGTTCCTGGAGTGGTAGGTTTTTTAAAAAACTATTTTTTATTTGTTTTAGTTTTTTAAAAATGAAAGTGCAGTGGAATAAGATAGGAACATCCATTGGGTTTGAAAAAAGAAATGCACCATGTTATGACAGGAGCTTGTGACATGATATAAGAATTTTTAGCAGGGAGGGGAGCGGGGACTTCACTTTAGACAAAGGATGGAAACTTCCAGCTAAGAAGCAAAAACCGGTAGTTGATTAGGGAGATGATTGATGCCTTTGCACTTGGAAAATGAGGGATGTCAGGAACTAGCTGGAGAAAGGACTTATTCTCATTAAAGAAGCCTGAGATGCAGGCAACCCAAGCCTGAATTATCTATGGAGAACAGTTTTGCCAAAACCTAGAACATCTGTTTATGTCCCTGGACGGTAGAGACCGGAGACTCAAGCAAGTAATTCCCAGAGTTCATTTTTTTAACCACCTAACAATTGTTTTTCCACAGATGCCACTTGAACAATCATTTATTTTAGCCTTGGCCTAGGGAATAGTATTCATGAATTCATACACTCGATATGCCTATTGTCTTCACACACATAAAAATGATTGAATCAGTATATTGTCAGTGTGCTGTCTAAAATTCCTGCCCTCCACCAAAACATACTCTGGTAAACACTTCTGTAGAAGGGTTTCAACTCTTCTTCTAACTTGATTTTTGGTTATGGTGTTCCGCTCTCCGACCCAACAGAACAAGCTGAAGTCTTCACAGGCTAATTTCTAATGAAAATGAACTGGGAGGCAACAGTGTTTTTGGAAAGACAGCCAACACATTTCAAACTTTTCTCCTGATCCGAAAATCATAGATGACAGAGAAGTTCAAATGCCGGACATCATACATTTATGCCCAAAGGATAATAGCCTAAAGTCCTATGGGCAAAAATGGATTATGTGCAATTACACCCCATTCTCTTCCATTCAGTGAGCACGTCAGAATTCTCATGAGTGTGAATGGCATCGTTATGGGGATCAAGAGTGTAATTTATGAAGCATATCATTTGCAAAATTGATATTTTATTAGTAGTAACAAATCACATGTGATATGTCTGTAGTACCACAGCCACAGCCTTCTGTGGAGCAGTCACTGCTCTGAATACTCTAAAAATCTAACAATTTAGCCAGAGCAGTAGACAGCAGGCTGCCTTGGTGTGGCACATAGAGTGAAGGCAGTTCAGCGGTTAAAACATTGGATTTTGGAGTTAGACTGCCTGGTTTCTCCACTTCTTAGCAGTGGGAATGCAGTTATAAAGCTCTGAATTTCTTTTCTTTCTTTTTTTTTTTTTTTTTGAGTTGGAGTCTCACTCTGTCGCCCAGA